>NW_024412439.1:5117346-5132153 GCF_014898765.1 Herpailurus yagouaroundi | reverse complement strand
GGGGAGGGGCAGAGAGAGAGGGAGACACAGAATCGGAAACAGGCTCCAGGCTCCGAGCCATCAGCCCAGAGCCCGACGCGGGGCTCGAACTCACGGACCGCGAGATCGTGACCTGGCTGAAGTCGGACGCTTAACCGACTGCGCCACCCAGGCGCCCCTAAAAAGTTTTTTAATGTAATATATTAATATGTTTATGTACATAGAATTTAAATACTGTGACAAGAGAACAGAAATAGATCAGTGAGGACAAATAGTTGAATGAGCCTCAGTTTCCTCATCTACAAACATGCAATAGCATCTATTTGAATGACTGGTCATGAAGATTTAATGAAAAAATATGTAATATGCTTATCACAGTGTTTCACAAACTGTAAATTTATATGTTAACAACTCTCACTGGAAATTTTAAAAAGGCCATTAAAGCCAGCCATCTTCCAGGGCACCTGGGTGGTTCATTTGGCTGAGCATCTGACTCCTGGTTCCAGCTCAGGTCATGATCTCACAGTTTGTTGGATTAAGCTCCACATCGGGCTCTGTGCTGACAGCGTGGAGGCTGCTTGGGATTCTCTCTCTCTCCCTCTCTCTCTGCCCGTCCCCTACTTGCATTCTCTCTCAAAATACATAAATAAGCTCACAAATTTTTTTTTAAAAAGGGTGCCATCTTCCAAGTCGTGTCTGAGATGAAATGAAAAATCAAAACCCAGTGGGTAGAGCATGCCCTGGGACAGATTTTGATGAGATTTCAAGAAACCGAGGAATGTGGAAGTCCCCTACAAGGGTTGAAGTTCTCCCCATCTGACTTCTTCATTTCTCCCTTACTCAACAAGCAGGCCATAGAAAAGGAAATGAAAACAAATACAGCCCTCAAAATGTAGTTCAAAGGGGAAGAAGGGGGAACATTAACCCCAAACAAACATGGACAAGATACAAGGAAATGACATGTTAATTCTGTATATAACTTCAAACAGGTGATAAAACAGATGGAATTTAAGAATGATCGACAACAACAAAAACAGCACAAAAAGCAGGCAAAGCCATCAGTCTGGAGAAAAGCATCACCCAAGGAACCCAAGGGTATTGACCTATAGAATACAAATTCAATAAAACTATAATTGAGACACAAGACGATAAAATAAAAGGTTCAGACGAAAAAGGAGATCAAAGAAACCAAATGAAGGATCATAACAATGCTATTTGGGGTCTAACAGCATTTTAGAAAAAGCAAGAAATATAGTAGATAAGGTTAAGTACTATATTAATGACATAGGGGAAGGACATCTGGTATGCTCGATGAATGGAAAAGACAAGGAAATTAAAGCAACTCGAGTGGGTGATTAACATAGGAGACAAAGAAGATCCAACATAAAGCTACTTGGTGTTCCTACAACTAAGGAACCAAAGAGTGGGAAGGAAAAAGTATTCAGAGATACAATGGAGAAAAAAAATGTCCCTAAGAAAATAACTGAATCTACCAATTGAATGCATATGGCGTATACAGAGAACTAACAGTGTTCGCATCAATGGGGCACCCAGGTGGCTCAGTCAGTTAAGCATCGGACTCTTGATTTTAGCTCAGGTCATGATCTCACGGTCAGGGAATTGAGCCCCGCCCAAGTCAGGGAGCTCCCGGGGAGCCTGCTTGGGGTTCTCTCTCTCCCTCTCCCTCTCTCTCTGCCCCTCCCCCACTCACCATGCATGCTCGCTCTTTCTCAAAAAAGAAAAAAATAATAAATAGTTACAAGGAAAGAAAGTGTTGGCATCATGACATAACCCCAATTAATTATTTAACTTTGAGGATAGGGAGAGAGAGCCTTCAGCCCTGGTAACAAGAAATTGTAATTTAGCGCAAGAGAAAAAGTCGGGCTAGCCTCAGATTTCACCACAATAGAGTTCAACGCCAGAAGACCATGAAACAGTATCTAAAAAGTTCTGAGGGAAAGAAAGAATGACTATATCTTGCCAAGTTAATTTTCAATCATTAAAACAAGTAAAGAATTCAAGTAGCATGCCACTGTTGAGCCATTGTGGGGGGAAGAAACTATACTACTCTTTTTTTAAAAAAAATATTTTATTTATTTTTGAGAGAGAGACAGAGCATGAGCAGGGGAAGGGCAGAGAGAGGGAGACAATTTGAAGCAGGCTCCAGGATCTGAGCTGTCAGCACAGAGCTCGACTCGGGGCTCGAACCCAATGAACCGTGAGATCGTGACCTGAGCTGAAGTCGGACGCTGAACCGACTGAGCCACCCTGGCACCCCTCCACTCTTTGTGGTGGAAATCTTCTTACCTGACCTTGAAGGAATTTATTAAGGTCTAGAATTTGTATGGTGACGATTTCTGCAGATTCACTCCATCTTCTCTTTCTTCAGATAAATGAAAGTTAATATTTACTATGAGAAAATAAAAACAGTAAGAGAATTTTATGCCACCCAAGACTTTATAGGATTGTTCCTTGGACGGGACCTTGTAGTTAGCGAGTGCAAAGCAAATTCATCACATTCTCTCTTTGCATCTGTCTCTGTCTCTTTCTGTCTCTCTCCCTCTCTCTCTCCCCACCCCTCCCTCATGCACACACACACACACACACACACACACACACACACACAACCTTGTCGTATAAGACCCGAGCTCTGTGAACTCACCAGACCGCATATGCTTCAGTCTATAATTACATGTTCTGTTTGGTAAGATAAATACAGTAAACCTTTCAGCGGGTCTGTCTGTTTCTTTGCTACACTTTCCCTTTGGTCAGTGGTTTGCGATCAGAATTGCATACTAGAATCACCTATCGAGATTTTACGTTTTATAATGCAGATGTCTTAACTTGTGTTCTTTCCAGCAGTGTTTTTTATTGCCAGTCTCAGGAACCACTGATTTAGAGAAAAGTTTCTTTCTTATGTAGGAATTGAGACTCCCTTGTATGTCCACAGCGTGGCTAATTCTTACAGAATCATACGTGTTCTTGTTTACTTAGCTGTTCAAGGCAAAATGAGCCCAGAGCCCCCTTTAAAAAAAAAAGGAGATTTGGGAAAGAAACAGAGGTCACTGTGGCATGTGCTGACTGTATATTCCAGACCTTGGAAAATATACCTACATCATCCCATTGTGCCTTCAAGAGAGTGCTGCCTTTGGGAGACAGCCTCTGCATGTCCCAGCTTCTTCCAAAAGAAATGGGCAGGGGTGCCTGGGTGGCTCAGTCGGTTAAGCGTCCGACTTCGGCTCAGGTCATGATCTCACGGTTCGTGGGTTCGAGCCCCGCGACGGGCTCTGTGCTGACAGCTCGGAGCCCGGAGACTGCTTCGGATTCTGTGTCTCCCTCTCTCTCTCTCTCTCTGCCCCTCCCCAGCTCGTGCTCTCTGTCTCTCAAAAATAAATAAACATTAAAAAGAAAGAAAGAAAGAAAAGAAACGGGCTAACGGTTGTCTTTTGAAAGAGATCAGTCCTGGGGTAGGAAAAGAAGACTTTGTCGGTGGACCTCAGGCTGGTTTCAGGGGAATGTCCTTGTCCCTTTGGGGGCATTTTAGCAGTGGGGCCTGAACTGAAAATGTGGAGTCGCATGGAGCTTCCTGGTGGGCAAGGAAAGAGTAGAGAGTGCACGATTAAGGGGCTCTGGAGTGTGGCAGCCTGGATTCGGATCCTAGTCTGCATTTGCTGGCTCTGTGCCCTTGAGCAGGTTACGGAATCTCTCTGTGCCTTAGTTTCCTCATCTATAAAACAGATCTCATCGGGCAGTTGTGACGATCAATGCGATAGTACCCACCAAAGGCTTAGAATAGTGCTTGGTGCCTTATGAGCACCCAATAAATGCTGACTGTTCCTCTTATAACACGGAGCAAGCTGGGACCCAGGAAGGATAGAGCTCCATGAAGACCCCTCAGAACCTGCCCGGGCTGCATCGTGGAGTCACTGTAAGTCCTAATGAGCCTCGACCAGATGTACAATCCTGTCCTTGTAGAATTAGGAGGGACAGCCCATGGCTCTCTCCGTACCCTGCCCCCCCAAGGCCAGGTGGTAGCAGATAGCTATGGCTCCACAACGGCCAACAGCAGCAGAGAAACTCTCAATATGGCAAATCGGGAAGCAGTAACCTGTCAGAAGCAGCCAGCACATGCCTTCAGGAAGCCTAATCTGACTGCCATCGAGCCAGTGGGGGCTGTTTTCACCAACATTGGGATTCAAAAAAGGGAGTGAGGCCCTGGCCACTGCATGATGAGGCTTCACCCTATGGATTATTCTAGGGCTGGGATCCCAATGACCGCAGGTGCTCCCGACAGCATAGCAGTGGCCAACAGCAGGTATGTGCCACCTGGGCCTCCTTGCTCTGTGGTCCTGTGGCTGCAGGGGTGGCCTGGGGTCAGCTCTGCCTGTCCTCCTCCCTCCTCCCTCCTCCCTGCATCACAGCTGGGGAGGTGTGGGCTTCCAGATGCCAGAGCCCTTCAATGTTTGCATTGCTCTCCAAAGACAATCATACTTGCAAGGCAGACGACGGTGTGAGCAGAAAGGGCGACCGCTCATTAGTGAAACTCTGGAATGTTCTCCGGCCAGCGCTCGAATGATAAGACACCGACAGAAAGAACCTCCTTTCTGCGGGACAAGCCCCCAGTCACCTTTGCCACTGGACTAAAAGCTTTCAAAGGGTGAACAGAAGTGCCATAAATCTCGGAGGCGACGTTAAATGTTTGTCACTGAAACACTTAAGACTTGTTTCAAACCCATTCCTTTCTGCAAGTTTATAACAAATAACTGGCTGACTTAACCTCTACAAGAGTATCTCCTTTTTCACTACAAATGGAAACAAATGGTCTATAAAGAGCGGGACCCTGCTGATGGGCGATGCTCAGCCACTGTGTGGTCTCCCAGCCCTGCCCAAATGGGGGAGCCGTCTCTTTTGTTTAGATTAAACTGGCTCTTGCTTCTATGGCTTTAGGGCGGCCAAGGTTTTAACTGGACTTTCTTTTAAACTGCCCATTAATCTTCCCTCCCCTCTCCCTGCTGAACGAATGAGTAAAGTAAATTATTTACATTCTGATGTTGCAAGAACTCTCCCTGCATTAAGCTCTCATTTGAGCCTCAAATGTATCTGTAGATGGTGTTTACCTCACCCCCTCTTTATCATGACTGCACAGCTTCTCCAGAGAGATCACCTGTTGGGCTAAAATGTGACACAGATACAAACCTTGTTCCCAACCACCTGTGCGTGCCGTGCCCTGAGCCACACGTCCGAGCCACCCGATCCTGATTTTACCAAGTTCCAAATGCAAGCGTCTCGGTGCCTCGCGTCTTAGACTTAGCTTGCTCTTCGATATTCCAAATGTTCATCACTCCTGGAGGAGAATCAAAGCCCATCAGATGCTTTTCAGAATCGATCCACTGTATGTCTTCTCAGAGTGAGGGGCGAGGGCCTTTGCTGGAGAGAATGTCATTCTCTGTATCAGCCCTGCTGGCCCCGATGAGACGAGAAGCCGCCTAGGAGTGGATTGTCAACATGGGGCGAGTTGGAAGGACCAACACCCACGTGCACTCAGCCCTGAAATTCCACTTTTCTTTCGTGGGGCAGAGACAAATAAGAAAATGCATTTTTTTTAAGGCATCAGGGGAGAAGAGTCCAGGAAACGCTACCGAAGGGGAACGAGTAAAGCAAGATCAAAGCAAGAGGAGAGTTAGAAGCACAGGACATCGCAGGTTACGCCTGCAGCCGAAATAACAATTTTTTATTAAGTTACAGTTAATACAGTAACTTTTAATTAGAAGAAGATAAGCCAGGCAATATCTATTAGGGCAGACACGAGTTTACGAAGCATCTGTTCTGTCCTTCTCTTAATATGCTGCCTCATTAATTTCTTGGGGACTTGATTTCTTTTGGCCTCCGTTACAAGTTCTTAATTTCACCCAACAAGCCAATGGAATTTAAATTCAACACCTATATATGTCATATTTTGCTGACTCTTGCCCAAACTTTGCCAGTAATGAAGCTGTTCATCTCTTACAAATCCCCCCCAACTATCAATTATTTCCGGATGTTCCAGGAAAATAGTGTTTCTTTTTAATTTTCTTTTTACATTTATTTATTTTTGAGAGAGAGAGAGAGAGACAAAGCACAAACAGGAGAGGGGCAGAGAGAGAAAGAGACACAGAATCCAAAGCAGGGTCCAGGCTCCGAGCTGTCGGCACAGAGCCCGACGCGGGGCTCGAACTCACGAACCGCGAGATCATGACGTGGGCCGAGGTCAGACGCTCAACTGCCTGAGCCACCCAGGTGCCCGCAGGAGAATCATGTTAAGAATGGCCTAGCACCTGGATGATGGCTTCCATTTTTTTTTTTTTTTCCTCTGAAGCTTTGGCTCCAGTGATGCCCTAGGCATCAGGGCCTCAAGGTCCCCCTGAACCTTGCCCTGGAACTACAATCTCCCACTGTGTACCACAACTGATGCACAGGACCAAAGACTGCTGTCCTCTGGACTTCTCCAAGCATGGAGTCTTCCCTATAAAATTCCACCTCCTTTTGTATCTCACTCTGTCTTATGAACAACAAAGAAATGCTGCTTGGGCTTCAATATCGTAGAGCTATTAGCCAAATGTTTCCGTGTTTTGCCCAGAGCCCCCTTTCCTGGCTGTTTCCCAGGCTGGTAGCCCCGGTCAGGATGCACGACTGAGAGCCAAACACTATCTGGAACTCAGATCCCCCCCTCCCTTCCACTGTGCATGGGTTTGGTATGTGACCAAGCTTGTCTTACATGGGCCTTTGGGGCAATCAACTTCTGGAGGCCCGTTCTACCAGTTAACCCGATGCGTGTTAAGTTCCAGCAATAGAACCAAGCTGAGGACTCTCGCACATGAATATCACTTCGCTTGTACTAAAAGCTATCATGTCTCAGCAAGTTCTTTTGTACTTCTTCAAATCCGGGGAAATTCCTAAATAACTGGCCATAGACCAGTAGCATCCAGAATATGTGTATCACTGGTTAAAAAAAAAAAAAACAAACATGCAGATCCTCACCCCAAGCTTCTAAATCAATCTCTTTGTCGGGCGCTCGTGTGGCTCAGTCGGTTGAGCGTCCGACTTCGGCTCAGGTCATGATCTCACGGTTTGTGGGTTCGAGCTCCGCATCGGGCTCTGGGCCGACAGCTCGGAGCCCGGAGCCTGCTTCGGATTCTGTGTCTCCTTCTCTCTCTGCCTCTCTCCCCTGCTCGTGTTGTCTCTGTCTCTCAAAACTAAATTAAAATGGTTTTTGAACATTAAAAAAAACACATCAATCTTTGTTAGGAACTAAGCTTTTGTTTTGTTCTTTATTTTAGTTCTCTCAAATGATTCTTTCAGTCAACTAGGTTTGCAAAGGCTGTGTCAGAGCCCCATCTGACCTCAGCCCTGTCTGAGCATACGTTCCCTCACTGAATTCACTTCTGGAATATCTTCTCTCTGACTCCCTCTTCCTCAGACTGTTATAATGGAGATACATCATGGCCCTTGCCCACAAATGCTGTTTCTAATGGACTTTCTCAAGCTGTGTCTGGACAAACACCTTAGGGGACAATTTAGACGATTGTGGAGCTAAGGGGAAGAAAGGGTGTGGGGGATTCTTATGTTAGGCTTACCCCAGATTTAAACTCAAAATATCCAGGGGTTCTGGCCAGGAATCTTTTTGTTTGTTTCTTGGGAGAATTTCCCAGCTTTGGGAACTTTAGCAATATTTAGCTGGATAATTTTTTTTTTTTTTTAATGCACCAGGATATGATCTGGTCCATTCATGATCTCATCAAATAACCAAAAGATTTCTTCCTAATAAATACTCCACAGGCTTCAGAACACATCAGAAAATAAAGTGGATTGATAGATGAGTAGCAGGAAGGATAGATAGGCACGTGATAAAGGAAATGTAGTAAAATGTTCATTGTAGAATCTATATAGTAGGTTTATGGGTATTCACTGTACAATTCTTGCAACTTTATTTATTCCTTGGAAAAATTTCATAATAAAATGATGGAAGAAAAGACAGTAGGATAGAATGTTCCCTCAAAACATATTTTCTTTGAAATATTTTTTAAATGTTTATTTATTTTTGAGACAGAAATAGCATGAGTGGTGGAGGGGCAGAGAGAGAGAGAGGGAGACACAGAATCCAAAGCAGGCTCCAGGCTCTGAGCTGTCAGCACACAGCCTGACATGGGGCTCGAACCCACAGCCCATGAGATCATGACCTGAGTTGAAATTGGACACTGAACCAACTGAGCCACGCAGGCGCCCCCTTCAAAACATATTTTGACGCTATACCACAACTGAATAAAATGATCAGTTTAATCGCTGATAAGTATAACTCCAGTGCCCTTAAATAATATATGTGCTATTTCTGAAGTAATGTACTATCTATGCCTATCAAATCACATATCTTGCTTAAGTGGAATTTTTAAAAATAAATGAAGTGCTCATGTTTTATCTTGATAAAATGTAAAAGCTCTTCCTCTTTCACTCTTCCCCCTCTTTATTTGCACGTGCATTTCCTAGTTTTCAAATTATTTGAATCACATAAATAGAAAAAACCACATAGAAATATCACTTCACAAATGTCATGAGGGAAGTGAAAAAAAAATCAAGATAAAACTATAATTTCCAGGAAGGTCAACCGAGAATGTTATTGTGTTCTGTGCTGGTAACTTTGAAAAGCCTGTATTCAAAGTTGAACATTTCCTGCTGAGGAAATTGAGCTTGGAGAAATCAAGATCTTCAGGATCACGTCAGTAGTGGCCAAGTTAGAAAGAGAACACAAATGCCCTGACCTTGTTACTATTCTTTATTCACTCTCAAAATTTACTCAGATATAAATGACTTTAAATGTCTGTGCGTAAAAATTACTGTAGTTAAAATCCTTGGTTTACATTAGTCAATAAATAGCTTTGGAACATTAATAAAATTATACTACTCAGATGTTTTTGACAAATCACATCCCTCTAAAAAGGGAGATTTAAAAATGAAACATAAGACAAGACTATCCTTAGGAGAAAATATTTGCAAGTAACATCTGATAAAGGATTTGTATCCATAATATATAAAGAACACTCAACACTCAACAAGAAAACAGACAATCCAATTTTTTTTTAAATGGGTGAAAGTTCTCAATAAACTTCTCACCAAAGAAGACACAGACAGCAAATAAGCATATAAAATGATGTTCAACATCATTAGTCATAAGGGAAATGCAAATTAAAACCACAATGAGATACCACTCTCCATGTATTAGAATGACTAGCAATAAATCAATAAACAAACAACTTACAGCACCAAGTGCTGGCAAGAATGTAGAGCAACTGGAACACTCATAGATTCTTGGTGGGAACGCCAAGTAGCACAGCCAGTTTGGGAAAAAACTCAACAGTTTCTTATAAAATTGAGTATGCCCTTAATAAGCAACTGAGTAATATCACTCCTGGGTATTTACCCAACTTAATTGAAAATTTGTGTTCCTACAAATGTTTATAGAAGCTTTATTCAAGTTGCCCCAAACTGGAAACAACCTAGCCCTTCAATAAGTGAATGAATAAACAAACTGGTGTATTTGTGCAATGGAATATCCTTGGCAATAAAAAGGGATAAACTGATTTCTCCTTCTGACCAAGGTGTAGTAATAGAGACTGTATTTACGCTCTTGACTGAAACAAACAAAAATCAATAAAGTACATGAAACACCAGTTTTCAAGACAGTGGATACCAAGCAAAGAGGACCAATGGTTCCTGAAAGACGGAACGCTAATGAGGGGAGCCCTATGGTTGTCTCAACGCCTTGAGAGGTTTCCAGGACAAAGCACTGGGAGAGGGAATCCTGGTGGAGCCCAGCAGTTGAAGAGCAGAGCTGAGAATTTAGGAAAATCAAGATGGCTAGAGTTCCCAAGATACAGTAGAGTCAAAAAGGGAACTGTAAAAAGAGAGAACTGCAGAGATCTGCAGAAAAGTCTCATCTAGCATTGAGGTGAGCACTAATCAGTGAAAGCCTGTGTAGAAACTACTTCAAGCTGGGGAAAGAAACATCTGAAAGGATTAGGAGCAACAGTGCCTGGTGCTTGTACAGGACTATTTACAGCTTACGGATGACTGATATTGTCAGGTTTGAATCTGTCATCTTGCTGTTCGTTTTCTCTTTGTCCATATTTTCTTTTCTTCTTTTTCCCTTTTTTTTTTTTCTGCATTGTTCTGAGAAGGTTGAATATCTTTATCAATATCAACATTGATATCAATAAATGCTGATATTTATCGGGGCGCCTGGGTGGCTCAGTCAGTTGAGCGTCCGACTTCGGCTCAGGTCATGATCTCGCGGTCCGTGAGTTCAAGCCCCGCGTAGGGCTCTGTGCTGACAGCTCAGAGCCTGCAGCCTGCTTTGGATTCTGTGTTCCTCTCTCTCTGGCCCTTCCCCTCTCAAGCTCTGTCTCTCTCGCTCTCTCAAAAAGAAATAAACATTTAAAAAAAACTTAAAAAAAAATAATGATATTTATCGAGATAAATATTGATATCTCTATCAACATTTTAACAACTTTGCCGGCTTCTTGGTTATAACTCTTTGCTGTTTTATTTTAGTGGTTGCACTAAGATTTATGTTAGACCTATTTTAACTCCCCACAAACTAGCTTCAAGTGGTATCGCACCATTTCATGTATGGTACGAGAACCCACTAATAGTATACTCCAATTTCTTCTCTCCAGCCTTTGTGCTGTTGTTTTCAAACATTTTGCTTTTATATATTGTACAAGCATCATACTACATTACCCTTGTTTCAATAATTATTTTGTAAACAGATTCAAATAGTACGAAAATACCTTATACATTTACCAATGTAGTTGTCAACTCCTGCCTTCTTCATTCCTTTGCGTAGATCCGTGTTGCCATCCGGTCACGTTTCTCTTCTGCCTGAGGATTTCCTTTCATTTTTTTTTTGTGCAATACAAAGCTGGTACCAAGGATCACAGCTTGTGTATGCCTGAAAGCATTTTGATTTCACCATGATTTCTTGAAGACATTTTTGCAGGGTGTAGAACTTTACGTTGATGGGTCTTTTGCTTCATTGTCTCTTGCAGTATTAATAAAGTAAACAAATAATCTCAATAGACAGAAAAATCATATGACAAGATCCACTTCTGATTTAAAAAAAAAAAAAAAAAGAAAAGAAAACAACCTCTGGATGCTGGGGTGGCTCAACTGATTAAACGTCCGACTTCGTCTTAGGTCATGATCTCATGGTTCTGAGTTCGAGCCCCACAATACGCACTCTGCTGTCAGAGTGGAACCTACTTCATATCCTCTGTCTCCCTCTCTCTCTGCCCCTCCCCACTTTCTCTCTCTCTCTCAAAAATCAACATTAAAAAAAAAAAAACTCTCAACAAACTAGATATAGAAGGGAAGTTTCTCTACCTAATAAGAGATATTAAAATAAAAAAAAAACCCTAGAGTTAGCATATATATAATGGTTAAAAACTAAATGATTATCCCTTTGAAATCAAGAACAATACAATGATAGCCATTCTCACCATTTCTTTGCAGCATTGTCCTTACTGGACATTCTAACCAGTGCAGTAAGGGGAGGACAAGAAATCAAAGGCATTCAGTTTAGAAACAAAGACATAAACCTGTCACTTTTTTCAGATGACACGATCTTCTACATAGATAATTAAAGGGAACATAAAAAAATCTGCTGGAACTAGTAAGTGAGTTTAGCAAGATTTCAGATATAAGATCAACAGGGAAAATCAATTGCATTTCTTTTCTTTTCTTTTTTTTTTTTTTTACATTTTTATTTATTTTTGAGAGACAGAGACAGAGCACAAGGTGGGGGGGAGGGGCAGACAGAGAATGAGACACAGAATCCGAAGCAGGCTCCAGGCTCTGAGCTGTCAGCACAGAGCCCGATGCGGGGCTCAAACCCACTAACTGTGAGATCATGACCTGGGCTGAAGTCGGATGCTCAACCGACTTTTGCAGGGTGTGGACATCAACACCCAGGTGGCCCCAAATCAACTGCATTTCTATATACTAGCAACATACAATCAGAAATAGAAATTTAACCAAGAGTATAATTTACAATAGCATCAGCAATATGAAATACTTAAGGACAAATCTGACAAAGATGTGAAAGTTTTGTGAAATCTACAAAACTTTCCTCAGAGAACAAAAAAGAGACATAATGAGGAGAGAGATATGTATGTTTATTGATTGAGGAATCAGTATTGTTAAGATGAAAACTCTCCTCCAAATGATCTAAAGATTCATTGAAATCCTGATAAGAGTCCTGGATGCTTTTGTAGAAATTGACAAACTGATTTTAAAATTCATATGGAAATATAAAAGACCTAGAACAGGCAATGAGATTTGGGGGGGAAATAAAGAACAAAGCTGAAGGAATAACACTACCTGATTTCAAGAATTATTATAAAATTACAATAATGAAGACAATGTGGCATTTATGCGAAGATAAGTAAATAGGCCAATTTAATGAATAGAGAATCTAGAAGTAGACCCACACATATACGAACAATTGATTTAGGGCAAAGGTGCAAAGACAATTCAGTCAATAAATAGACTTTTCACCAAATGGTCCTGGAACAATTGGATATCCACAAGCAAAAATAAATAAACTTCAGTCCTTACCTTGCACCATTAAGAAACATTAACTTTAAATCAAAAATGAGCGCATAGATATAAATGTAAAACCTAAAACTATAAGCCATCCAGAAGGAAATATAGGAGAAAACTTTTGTGACTTTTCGTTAGGCAAAGATTTCTTCCATACGATACCAAAAGCATGAGTCACAAAAGAAGAAATTGATAAACTAGGCTTCAGCAGAACTTAAAAGCTTACTTTTCAAAAGATCTGTTAAGAAAACAAAAGACAGGGGGCATCTGGGTGGCTCAGTCAGTTGAGGTCCAACTTCAGCTCAGGTCATGATCTCTCACTTTGTGGGTTTGAGCCCCGCATCAGGCTCTGTGCTGACAGCTCACAGCCTGGAGCCTGCTTCAGATTCTGTGTCTCCCTCCCTCTCTCTGCCTCTTCCCCGCTTGTGATCTCTCTTTCTAAAAAATAAATAAACATTAAGAAAAAAAAATTTTTTAAAGAGTATGAAAGACAAGCAACGGACTGGGAGAAAATATTTAAAAATCATGTATCTGATAACAGACTTCTAATATACAACCGACGTTAAATATATTCAAAATACACCTAAAAATCTTAAAATTCAATACGAAGGAAACAATTTAAAAAAAACGAGCAAACATAAGATTCAAGCATTCATGTTGCTAGAAGAGACAGCAAATGAACTTGTAGAATAAACATCTATATCATTAGTCATCAGGGAAATGCAAATTACACACAATAAAATACCACTGCATACCAATTAGAATGGCTACAATTGAAAAAGATTGACCATACCATGTGTTGGCAACAATACAGAGAAACCAGAACTATTCGGCATTGCTAATATGAATGTAAAATGGTGGAACCACTTTGTGAGAGCTTGTCAATTTCTTAAAAAGGTCAGGGTACACCTCCCTTCTGATCCAGCCATTCCACTTTGTCCAAGAAAAATGAAAGCATACATCCACCCCCAAAAAGTAGTGCATGAATGGTCACAGTCACTACTTGTGATAGCCCCAAGCTGGCAACAATCCAAACATCTATCAGGACAGATTATGGATGTTTATTTGCTATGAATCAACAAAGTGAGTTCTCTCCATTCAAAGGAGTACTACCCTGCAACAAAAAGGAACGGATTAATGAAATATACGAAACCAAGGATGAATCCTAAATTAATTTTGCTGAGTGAAAGAAGCCAGATAAAAAAGGAATACATATTTTATGATTTTATTCCTATAAAATTCTAGCAAATGTAAATGTATCTTTAGTGATAGCAGATTGGTGGATGCTTAGGGATGGAAGAAGTCGAGAAGGACATGAGAAGTGATGATAAAGGGGGACAAGGGCATGATTGATCTGTCTTGTCTTGTATTGTATTGTATTATATTGTATTTTGGAGAGAGTGCACGCAAGTGGGGGAGAAGGGAGAGAGAGGGAGAGGGAGAGAGGGAAGCTTAAGCAGATTCCAGGCTCCGTGCCCCCAACACAGGGCTTGATCCTACAACCCTGGAATCATGACCTGAGCTGAAATCAAGAGTCAGATGCTTAACCGAACTGAGACACTCAGGTGCCCCTAATATGTATTTTTATTTTTTTTTATTTTATTTTATTTTTTATTTATTTATTTATTTTTTTTTAATTTTTTTTTTCAACGTTTTTATTTATTTTTGGGACAGAGAGAGACAGAGCATGAACGGGGGAAGGGCAGAGAGAGAGGGAGACACAGAATCGGAAACAGGCTCCAGGCTCCGAGCCATCAGCCCAGAGCCCGACGCGGGGCTCGAACTCCCAGACCGCGAGATCGTGACCTGGCTGAAGTCGGACGCTCAACCGACTGCGCCACCCAGGCGCCCCCCTAATATGTATTTTTAAAGCAAAAAGCACACGAGTGTATACATTTATAAAAATATGTTCAGGTAAATAAATATAGTATGCATACCTACTAATATATATATTTATATTTATTTTTTATATTTAACCTTATATTTATATTTCATTTATATTCTGTTACATATTTATATATTATATATTTTATTTTTTATTATTATATTAATATATTATACTATTATATAATATATAGTATATTATATATTTATATA
Organism: Herpailurus yagouaroundi; assembly: GCF_014898765.1. Taxonomy (NCBI): domain Eukaryota; kingdom Metazoa; phylum Chordata; class Mammalia; order Carnivora; family Felidae; genus Herpailurus; species Herpailurus yagouaroundi. The sequence goes on along the minus strand of NW_024412439.1, from coordinate 5,117,447 downwards.
TAACTATATATTATATATTATAAATATAAATATATATAAATATAAATATATAAATATATTTATAATATATAATATATAGTTATATATAAATATATAATATA
>NW_024412439.1:5097889-5116946 GCF_014898765.1 Herpailurus yagouaroundi | reverse complement strand
CCCATGTTGGGCTCTGTACTGGGTGTGGAGCCTACTTAAAAAAATTAAAAGTGACACCAGGGACGCCTGGCCGACGCTGTCAGTGGAGGGTGCAATACTTGATCTCAGAGTTGTGAGTTTGAGTCCTACGTTGGGTGTAGAGATTACTTTTTAACAAATAAAATAAAGATGACACTAAACGTACCAAAAGAGATCATGGTAACTTAAAATAACCGCACAGTTGGAAATCCTAAGTGTGACCCCAAACTAAACAGAAATACAAGAAATTCTACTACATAAAAAAAAAATCGGGGCGCCTGGGTGGCTCAGTCGGTTAAGCATCCAACTTCGGCTCAGGTCATGATCTCGCGGTTCGTGAGTTCAAGCTCCGCGTCGGGCTCTGTGCTGAGAGCTCAGAGCCTGGAGCCTGTTTCAGATTCTGTGTCTCCCTCTCTCTCTCTGACGCTCCCCCGTTCATGCTCTGTCTCTCTGTCTCAAAAATGAATAAACGTTAAAAAAATTTAATTTGTTATTGCAAAAATAAAGTACAAACTCAGAAAACTGGGGAAAAGGTTTGCATCTTATGCACAAAGGAATAATTTTCTTAATATATAGGGAGCTCTTGCCAATCAGTAAGAAAAAGATAGACAATCCTATGGGAAAACGGTCAAGATATAAGATCAGGGTTCATTTCGTAAAAAGAACTTCAAATGACTCAAAACGATGTAAAGATGCTCAGCCTCAAGAAGAAGATGTATGAAAAGTAAAAACCCAAATACTTTTTTCTATTGAAAAGTTTTATACTTAAAATTGACAAAAGCCAAAATTTTATAATATGCTGTATGGTCAGGGAACATGTGGGAAAAAAACAAAACAAAACAGACTTTCCTTAGGAGTAAAAATTGGAACAGGTCCTATAAAGTATAATTTGGTAAAATCTCTCAAAATGTTCCATATTCCTGCCTGGTGGCCTGGCGGTTCTATTTCTAGGAATTTATCCTGTAAATAGGTCTTCACAAGAAATGAAGATATTCACTGCTTCACTGGGACAGTGTTTATCGTAGCCAAAAGTCTCTTATCAGCCAAAAGGCCTGATCAAATAAATGAATGGAATACCATGCAGCCTTTCCAAAAAGGAATAATGGGGAACTATACCCAGGGTGTAAAAAAGGTAGAGAGCAAGGTGTATGATGTGCTATCCTTTATGCTTTAAAAAAATAAATAAATAAATAAATAAATAAATAAATAAATAAGTGTAACAAAACAAAACAAAAAAAAAACATAGGCCTATGTTTGTAATTGCGTAGAACATCTTTGAAATGATTCACAAGAAAGATGGGGGGTGGGGGAGAGGGGAAAGTGGGGGATGGGCATTGAGGAGGGCACCTGTTGGGATGAGCACTGGGTGTTGGATGGAAACCAATTTGACAATAAATTACATTAAAACAAACAAAAAAAGAGAGCGCCTGGGTGGCTCATTCCGTTGAGCGTCCGACTTCGGCTCAGGTCGTGATCTCACGGTCCGTGAGTTCGAGCCCCGCGTCGGGCTCTGGGCTGATGGCTCGGAGCCTGGAGCCTGTTTCAGATTCTGTGTCTCCGTCTCTCTCTGCCCCTCCCCCACTCATGCTCGCTCTCTCTCCCTTTCTGCAAAAATAAATAAACTTAAAAAAATTAAAAAAAAAAAACCAAAAAAAGAAAGTGGGTAATAGTGTTTGCACCGGGAAGAGAAAGCAGGTGACCGGAGAAAGGAAGGTAAGAGAAATTCATTTGTCACGACCACCTCCTCCTATATACCTTTTATAAAATGTACCTAACTGCCTTTATTATTTAATCAAAAATTGATTAAGTGCTTAAAAATTCCTTTCCTGTGTTAAAAACGCAGGGTAAGGGGCACCTGGGTGGCTCAGTCGGTTAAGCCTCCGACTCTTGGTTTTGACTCAGTCATCACCTCCCGGTTGGTGAGTGCGAGCTCCGCATTGGGCTCTGTGCAGACAGGACGGAGCCTGCTTGGGATTCTCTGTCCCCTTCTCTCTCTGCCCCTTCCCCACGCATGCTCTCTCTCTCTCAAAAATAAATAAATAAACATTAAAATGTATATTAAAAAAAAAAAAAAAAAACAAAACGCAGGGGGGAAAGTGTGTAGGAACCATCTCAAACGATGGGAAGGGTGTATTTGGGTCACCCGGGCAGGAGCCATGGCTGCAATGATCGAGAGGCAAAGCGGAAGCCGAGGACTTGAGGCTCCTCTTTGAAGTCGGCAGCGGAGGCCCAGACGAAAGCAGGGAGACGCATCTGCTAACAGGATTCTTGTCTCAGGGGTGCCCGGCTGCCATCCAGCATCCAGCCGGCACTCGGAGTCTGCCTTTATTGATAGATGAGTAAGATTGAACATGGCACCTGTGTCCAGCGAATAATCCCCTGGCACCATTTAACCAACACTTAGAGCAGCTGCTTTTGAAAAATTACCTTCGGACTGGGCCCATCCCAGCAGAACAACATCATCACCTTAAGTACTTTTCCGGTTCCCAAGAAATGAGGATTTTTTGCCGTGCCAGATGAGACCTGAGCCGTATTTTCTTTGAAGTCACCTCTGTGGCTTTCTTTTTATTTCCTCCGCTGCCTACCTTAGATCACAAGGCCCGTGCTATCGCCATATCCTTCCAAGGGATCTCGGCGGCCCCCTTTGAAGGACTTCGGCGGCTTCTCCTTGCCCACAACTCATTCATGCTCAGCAGTATTTACAAGGCTGCTCCCAGTCTGCTCTCACCCACTCCCGCACATCTGTGCAAACCTACTGGACTTTTCTCCAACCACATCCCCATAACCTTCCACCTCTTCGAACCATGGCTCATGCTTCTCTGTTCAACACCTTCTTAATGAACCACCACTAATTTGCCAACACTCGGATCCAATGTCACCTCCTAGGGAAGTACTCCCTGCCCTACCAGGCCAACCGAGGGATACCTTCTCCCTGCTTCCAGGCTTTAGGAAGCTTTACTGGAGAATTTGTCGCCATGCTTTATTATCTGTCTTACTCATTTCTTCTTTTTTTTTTTAATGTTTCTTTATTTATTTTAAGAGAGAGAGTGCAAGTGGGGTAGGGTCAAGGAGAGAGGGAGACAGAAAATCCCAAGCAGGCTCCGTCCGCACGATCAGCACAGAGCCCCACGCAGGGCTTGATCTCAGGAACCGGGAGATCGTGACCTGAGCCGAAATCAAGAGTCAGACGTTAACTGACTGAGCCATCCAGTTGCCCCAACCTTACTCATCTCTTCTGAACATTATTTACTTTTATATCCACAGTGTCCAGGTAACACAGCTTCTAACACATAGCGAAAGCTTGATAATTTTCTTTCTTATGAATATGTGGATTCTCTGTTTGCAGTTTCCGGACGCCTAATTCAACACTCAGGTTGTACTTAATTCTCCGATTTTTAGCCTCTTGCTTCAAGCATTGCTTCAAACATACCCGGAGGAGAGCACTGACGGCCTGTCCCACTGCAGCTCCTGCTGAAAGACATTTCTCATCCACGGAAACGTTTCCCCCAGGTTAGCTGCCCTAGTATGGCTAGAGGTTCCTCACCTCCACACTCCCGTTCACTCTATTCTCCTTGCCGACATTCTCCACCTGTACACATTAAAAACTCAAGACATGATACCACAACACAGCCACCAGAATCGTTAAAATGACAACGGCTGTTGAGAGTACATGTTGAGAAGCGTGTGGAGAGACCCGAACTCTCATTCATTGCTGATGCACGTGCAAGCTGGCGTGATCGCTTTGGAAGTCGTTTGGGCTAAATACAAATTCTCGTGATGCACAGAATCTGCTCTTAGGTATATACCCAACAGTCCCTATGGGACATGAATAAGAATGCTCATAACAGGGGTGCCTGGGTGGCTCAGTCGGTTAGGCGTCCGACTTTGCTTCAGGTCATGATCTCATGGTCCCTGGGTTCGAGCCCCACGTCAGGCTCTGTGCTGACAGCTTGGAGCCTGGAGCCTGCTTCAGATTCTATGTTCTCCCTCTCTCTCTGCGCCTCCCCCGCTCATGCTCTGTCTCACTCTGTCTCTCAAAAATAAATAAGTGTTAAAAATTTTTTTTAAATGCTTGTAACATTGGGGACCCTGGGTGGCTCAGTCGGTTGAGGGTCTGACTTGATTTCGGCTCAGGTCATAATCCCAGCATCTGGGAATTGTGTCCTACCTCGGGCTCTGTGCTGAGCGTGGAACCTGCTTAAAGATTCTCTCTCTCTTACTCTGCTCCTTCCCCCACTCTCTAAAAATTAAAATAATAAATTAATTTGGGACACTTGGGTGGCTCAGTCAGTTGAGCATCTGACTCTTGGTTTCAGCTCAGGTCATGATCTCAGGGTTCATGACAGTGCAGAGCCTGTAGGGGCTTCTCTCTCTCTGCCTCTCCCCTAGTCTCACACTCTCTCTCTCAAAATAAGTAAATAAACTTAAAAAATAAGTTAATTTATTAAATATTAAAATAAATTTAAAAAAAAAGAATACTCATAACCGTGCCTCGAAATAGACCCCCCCCCCAAATGTCCACCACCAGTAGGTTGGAAGAAGTGTGGTTTATTCACACAATGGAAAACTACACAGCAGTGAGAATGAACCATGACTGTGCAAAGCACCACACAGACCTCACAGTGTGGAGTGGACGATGCCAGACACAAAAGACACAAGCATATACACTCTACGACTTAATTCACATAAAGTTCAAAACCAGGCAAAACCAATCCCTGGTGATAGAAGTCAGGATTGTTGGGGGCCCAGTAACTGGCAGGGTTGGGGATCAGGGAGCCTTCTGTGGCCCTGGTGAATGTTCTATTCCTTGATCTGGGTTGTGGTTACATGCCTTGCCTTTTCAAGACTCATTAAACTGTACACTTAGGTTTTGTGTTATGTTTGAGTAAAACTGAAAATAAAATCTCCCCAGCACCTGGTCCACTCCTTCGCATAGGGGAAGTTCTCCGAATGGTTGGTGGTCAATTAACTAATGGAATTCTCCTTCCCGCTAAGTGCCCAAGTGCCTTTGGGGGGCAGGCTCAATCGTTTTGAATTATACTGAGACCACCAACATGTTTAATTTGACCTTAACGTCTCTACATTTGAAGAGCTGAAACGAAGACCTCTAGTAACCAGACCCTTTCACCCGGTTCTGTGCACAGCAGGGGCAGCGTGAGGATCTATTTCCCTCTGCTATCCTCATCCGGGATGGGAGCTGTTGGAGAACAGATCGCCTCTACTCAGAGTATGTTTTCTGGGGTGCTAACAATGCCGTTCGCTCATCTTCCTTCAGAGTATAATCCACAAACCAGCTGCATGTAGGGTCACTTGGGGGCTGATCAGAAATGCAAACAAATGAGGGGCGCCTGGGTGGCTCAGTCAGTTGGGTGTCCACCTTCAGCTCAGGTGATGATCTCGCAGTTGGTGGGTTCAAGCCCCGTATCAGGCTCTGTGCTGACAGCTCAGAGCCTGGAGTCTGCTTCAGACTCTGTGTCTCCCTCTCTCTCAGCCCCTCCCCCGCTCACGCTCTGTCTCTCTCTGTCTCAAAAATAAATAAACGTTAAAAAAAAAAAAAAAAGAAAGAAATGCAAACAAATAAGCTTCATCTTCAGGCCAAGCAAGTCAGAATCTCAGTCGTGAGGCTCAGAATTCTGTGTTTTAATAAGATTCCCTGGTGTATTAATGGTGTCTTTTATTTTCTGTAGTTCTGATGCTCTGACATCTGGGGGCTTGCTGAGCCTGGAGGGCCCCTCCCAGGGCTAGCCAATTCCCAAAGTGAATGGGCAACTCGCCCCCAAGCTTGCTTTTCAGTTACAAACCAACCAGTCCAGAGCCTGCACCCCAACCACCTTCTTTATGGGGCTCTCATTCTCTAGGCCACTATTCTAATCACTGCACTAGGGGAGAAGGTACCAGACAACTAGGGATGGCCCCTTTGCCCCAGAGACCACTGAAATTACCTAACTAAGTGTAAGCCTTTTTACCCTGGTTCACCCCTTCCTTTCTGAGGAAACACCTAAAACTAGCCACAGCTCTCCCTTCTCTCTCTGACCAGTGACTGACCTTGGGTATGTCCCCCACAGCATGGTGTACTACCTCCTTCTCGGGGAACTGTGAGTAATAAACCATTCTTTTGATGGCAGTCACCTCCTGATTCGTTGGCCTTACAATACTTCAAACTTTCTATTAATAAACTGTATTTTAAAACACCAGAAGATTTAGGAGTGCCTGCCTGGTTCAGTTGGTAGAGCATGTGACTCTCGAGCTCGGGGTCGTGGGTTTAAGTCCCACAGTGGGTGGAGAGAGTACTTAAAAAGATAAAATCTCTAAAACACGGGAAGATTTGTATGCACGTTAGCAAATGAGAATTAGGGGCGCCTGGGTGGCAGGCAGTCAATTAAGCATCCGACTTCAGCTCAGATCATGATCTCATCGTTTGTGAATTCAAGCCCCTCATCGGGGTCTCTGCTGTCAGCACGGAGCCTGCTTCAGATCCTCTGTCCCTTCTCTTTTTCCCTCCCCTACTTGTGAAACTCTCTCTCTCTCTCAAAAATAAACATTAAAAAAAAAAAAGACATTTGAGAAGTAGAAATTCTCTCCTACCTCTTGCAAAAGAGCTACCTAGACCACAGCTTATCCTGAATTCACATTCCCTCCAGAAATAGGAATAAATCCCACCAGGGAAGGAAGATTACCCTTTCCCTCCTGAGCATGGCGTGAGGTCATTTGTCATTCCCAAGCGTCTCAGGTGGAAAGATGGGGGACACTGACATGCAGGTGATTTTCCCAAGCTCCTGGCCCAGTGTTGATAGAGCCTAGGTGACCAGACTCCTGGCCCCAACCCCAGCAGCACAAAAATAATCACAGAAGCTACCGCTTGTTGAAGGCATTCTAAGTGCCAGCTAAGAAATTAAGCTCTTTTTTCAGAAATGGATTATCCAATTAACATCACGATAACCCTGTTGGGTAGGTATCCCCATTTCCACAGGAGGCACCTGAAGCTCAAAAATATTAAGTGACTTTTGTTTATAAATCATGTTAGAAGCACAGTTATTATTCAAACTACTTCTTTCTGATTCCAAAGACATAGCTGTTAATGACTCCAAGATGCGTATAAAAATTGAAGATGCTTTCAGCAGAATAGCTTGGAAATTAGATACGGAATTCTAATGTACCATTGCAGAGTTTGAAATATGACAGTCATGAATTTTCCCATGATATTCAATGTGGAAAACTGTAATATTTCTTCATTTTTATAAATCGGATTAGAATCTGGTTTACAGCCCTCACATGCCAGACTCCACATGGAATTCAACGTCAAGTAACAATGGAAGATTTCTTCCCTATTCTGTTGGCTCTAAAAAAATGGGGGAGGAGTCTGGTCTTTAGAGTATTCTGGTATCTGATGCCCCTGAGAGTTAATGTGCTTTCGCTGTCTATGGTCTTTGTGTTTCCTAGTCAGTTTCGCCGGCCTTTATCTTCTCCATCCGGGGTTTCAAGGTGCCACCAAACCACATTCATGCGAGGTCTTGCTACCCCTGGCTTGTTGCATCCAAGAGGACCCCCATTCCCGAGGCACGCAAGGCTCTTTTGCCACATTCTTCTCCAGGTCAATTGATTCCTCCTCTGCAACTGCACTAATCTGCAACCTCTTCCTTCCACGGGCTTAATGATGTCAATCCCCATCAACATTTGCACACAGAGTCTTTAGAGTTGACCCTCTGGCTTTTCAGTCTTCCTCCACATTACAAAGGAAAACAAAACAAAATGCTTCTTATGGCCCTCCCCCAAGGAAGCTCAAAGCTAAGAGAAATGAAAGAACTGCTTTCTTTCTTTTTTTTTTTTACTTATTTATTTAAATTCAAGTTAGTTAACATACAATGTAGTATTGGTTTCAGGAGTAGAACCCGGTAATGGCTCTCATTCTTACCTAAGTGGTCATTAACTTGGGGCCAGAATATTAAAGCTAAAAGCAAAGCGACTCTTTTTTAACTCTCTCTGAGATCCCCCTGAGATAGGTTCCCCAGATTGAAACCCTCTGGAGGCCAGCAAGTAAATCAGCAATGCATTATTCTTTTCTTTACCTTTCAAAGCCTAACTCAAAGGTGTCTCTTCCAGGAATGCTTCCTTGATTATCATTCTAAACAGAATCATTCTTTCCTCTCCCTGTTCTCACAGCAATTTGCTAAATGTCTGCCTTATTCCGTGTTAATTGCATTCTGCTTTATCTAATACAAATTTTTAAAGAAATGCCGGCCACATTTCCTAACTGGATATTTTGGAGTATAATGGTACGGCAACAGCTTTATCTAGTTCCAGCAGAGACAGAGGGAAAAATTCTTTGGCTTAATAGTCTTAACCATGAGTTGAGAAAAGAGAATCATAAATTTGCCCAAGGTTCAACATATTTCTCAAAACTTTATTGAGCAGAGTCACTTTTGCTGGCTTCAGAGTGATGACAGTCACTCGGGGTAATTTAATGCCAAGTTCTCTTGCTTAAAAACTTAACTTGGACATCAACCAAGTCTATAGAGTTGCATTCTTAGAGTGCCAAAGTACCTCAACCGCTCTGGGAGGGGAGTCTGTCCCTAGGAAATGGTGCAGAACAGCCCAAACAGGAGGGTGATTACCCTGCTGGGTGCCACAGGCTGTAAATCCAACCTTGGGGCTGCAAAGTGCATCGTGGGATGCCAGCTAGCTCAGAGATGCAATCTGCTGTAGTGCAGACAGCACTCCGCTGGGGATCCGAGGCATAGGATGCAAGAAGGAGGCATACCCGTGGACCCTTAGCCACCTGCTATATGAATATGCCTCACGGATGTGTTGACTTTCCACTCTGTAATGACCACCTTGGCGCCTTGATCCTTGTACGTCTTTTTCCCACAGTCACAGCCTCTTGGCTCTCACCTGTGGGCTCAGCTCAGGTCTGTGACCATGAATTCTAAATCATGCAGGATTTAAGGGGTCACATTCAGTCTTCTTCTCTACATGGCATCGCTAGACTATCACTTTGCTCCTTGACACGAAGCTTCTGGAAATTCCAAGCCCACTTTTTAACCTTGTCTGGATCAATTTTGCCTCTTTGCCAAATTCTGCAGGAGCATTTCTGGTCCCTAGAGATGAATTCACTGCTTGTTTTCATGGTTCCATCCCTGAACCTCGCACTTAAATTTGAGATTCCTTTACCAACTAGCCCCTGGCATTCTCAGTCCCTCCTTGAACATTAGCATATGGCCCTCTGCCAGATTTCGCGGTTGCTGAGCTCTGCGGGGTGTCAGAAAACCCAGGCACTACCTCTGGTCCCTCCTCGGTGCTGTCTGTCGTGTTGCTGCTGCTTGTCTGGGCCTCCATTTTCCTACCACCATGATATTCTGGACTCTTTCATGAACGCACGTTCCCATGGCCTCCTGCTGTTGGGTTGGTTTCCAATTGGCTGCCCCAATTGGGCAGATCTTTCCGTCCTCAAGATATCAGCCCCCACTGGTCTGACTCACCTCCCACCAGCAGCCAACACCTGGTTTGGGTTGATTTTGTTACATTGGTGTTTTTCCAAATAATCTCTGCAGATTGTTGGTAGACATAACATACACAAAGAATTCTATAGTTAAATATATTCTTTAAAAAAATTTTTTTTTAACGTTTTTATTTATTTTTGAGACAGACAGAGCATGAGCAGGGGAGGGGCAGAGAGAGGGAGACACAGAATCCGAAGCAGGCTCCAGACTCTGAGCCCCGACGTGGGGCTCGAACTCACAGATTGTGAGATCATGACCTGAGCTGAAGTCGGATGCCCAACCGACTGGGCCACCCAGGCGCCCCTATAGTTAAATATATTCTTAAAGAGAACACGTGAGACAGTTAAACGGGACCCTTTACAGGAGGACTTCACAGAGCCTCTAATATGATGACCTTTGCTGATAATATCTAAGGACGGATATAGTGTTTAGTGTTCTCAAACCTTATTTGACCATGTTTTCCTGGGAGCCTGTTCTTGGGCTGGTGTTCCATGGAACAGAGTTTGGGAAATGGTAAATCACATTCTTCAGGTTCCAGCCCCATGTTAACCTTGACTTGTTGGCAATAATGACATCTTTGAAAGCCACAGATACAGCCCCCTTCATGGTGCAGTGGAGTCCCGGGGGCTGGTTTTGAATCCAACCTTCTCCCTTTTCCTTTACTGCTATTCACTTGTTCAACTCTTTAATGTTTGTTTTTAAGAGACAGAGAGAGACAGAGCATGAGCCGGGGAGGGGCAGAGAGAGAGGGAGACACAGAATCCGAAGCAGGCTCCAGGCTCCGAGCTGTCAGCACAGAGCCCAACACGGGGCTCGAACCCACAAACCGTGAGAGCATGACTTGAGCCAAAGTGGGATGCCTAACCCACCGAGCCACCCAGGTGCCTCCACTTGTTCAACTTCTTAAAAACTACTTAATGTACGTGCCTCTCCAGTCCTACTTCTGCTTCACAAGGTGATTGATACGCAACTGTGTACATTATCATCCACAATGGCTAGCGCTAAGCTTCGTTTATTGAACATTTGCTCTCCACTCGTCGCTGCTCTCAACACTTCTCCCGTGTCGCCTCTTTTACGACAACAAACCCATGATGCAGGCGTAATCGTTGATTTGCTCCCCCCCCCCCCCATTTTACAGAGGGGGCTACGGAGGCACAAAAACAGCTAAATATTAACTTACCAAAGTCCACCAGCTGATTCAACTGAGATTCAGGCCGAGGTAGTTGGACTGTGGCGACATCGTTCTCAATCCCAGCGCTGTAATTTACTCATATAGCGTAAATAAACAGACATTCTTGCCCTGGTGGCGCTTATATTCCTAGTGGGAGGAAACAGGCAACAAATAAATAAGCTCAGGTCCTGCTGGGATGAGTGCCATGGGCAAAATTAAAGCAGAGTATAGCATATGCGAATGTTACTCTTCTACAGGGTGGTTAGGGAAAGCCTCTCTAAGGTGACATCTGTGCAGGGGCGCCTGGTGCCTCCGTCGGTTAAGCATCCGACTTCAGCTCAGGTCATGATCTCACGGCTCGTGGGTTCGACCTTCCGATTCTGTGTCTCCTTCTCTCTCTGCCCCTCCCCGACTTGTATGCTGCCTCTCTCGGTCTCTCTCTCTCTCTCAAAAAAAAAAGAATACATTAAAAAAAAAATTTTTTTTTTAAGGTGACGTTTGTGCAGGAGGAAGTGATAAGTGAAGGGAAAAGTATTCCAGGCAGAGGGAATAGCAAGGGCAAAGGCTCTGAGGCAAGAGCGCTTTGGACTGTCCACAAAGTAGCAAGGGGCCAGTGTGGATACAGCAGAGCGAGTAAGAAGGAGTAGAGTTGGCAAGATTCAGAAACACAGGTCATGTGGTGGGGATGGGGGTGGGGGGTCGTCAACACGGCTAAGAAATACAGATTTATTCTGCAATGGAAAGCTGTCGGAGGGTTTGGGGCTGAGGGGAGACATTCTGACTCAGATGGCAAAGGCCATTCTAGCTTCTATCGGGGACGTGGGGGGAGGCAAGGAGAAGCAGGAAGTCCCGGTGCAGGGATCCAGGCAAGAGATGACATCAGCTAGGTGTTAGCGGCGGAGGCGGGAGATGAAGTCAGGCTCTGGAGACATTAGGGAAAGAAACCCAGCGGGATTTCCTAATGGAGTGGACCTGGGGTGCAGAGAACGATAACTCCAAGAGTGTCACCTGGACACCTGAAGGGGTGCTGGTGGAAGATCGGGCTTCTAGAGGAAAACCACCCGTGTAAGACCCCGTGCGGTGATCACTCTTGCCTTCAGTTTCGCATTAGCGCTGCCTCTGTATGTAAGTAAACCTGCGGGTCGCCTCTCGTCAGAAAATAAGGACACGATCTGATATAATCTCCCCCCCTCCCTCTTTTTTTTGAGACGCCACAGAACTTCGAATCTGATTCAGGATGCTGTTGAACAGTTCTGGTGTTTCAGAGGGGGCAAAAGGAATCAAAGGCCCATGTTTTCGCTCTTGTACATGGAGAATGTTCGATAATAAATACGGTTGGGCCTGTGCTTGAGTTCCTGAAAAACATGGGTCCAAATAGGGGTCCAGGCTGCCACTAAAGGTGGGGCGAAAGGAGAAGAGACAGAGAGAGCTATTGAAAAGCAAGGTTCTTTAGTAGCTAAAAATGGCTGGTTTAGAAATTCCGCAACAGCACAGGGGCCCTCTCTTAGGAACGGAGAGGCAACCACAAAGCCACTATCAGGACTTCCGACATCAGGCTGGGCACTGTGGAGACCTGGATGTTTCCATGGCAACTCTCTCCGCACAGTTTGGCTGGACCAGCTCTCGCCTGTGACTCAGGGCATCCGTGTGACTCAAGCTGCTCTCCGCACTGCATGAGGCCACTCGTCAAGTATACTCCAGGTGACACTGTTCTCTGTGACGAAGCCAGTTACACAGGGAACAACAGAACTTAAGAAGAAGTGACTGGCTACGCGTTTTCTTAAATGCTTGTGTTGTATTTCTCTTTCTAATGTTATTTACTTCGATCCTAGTGGGTTTTCCCCCCTAAGTCTCTTTGTAATTTATGTGCCCTTAGATACAACAGCAAATATACAACAGAAGGGAAAAATAGGAAAATTAGACTACATCGAAGTTGGAAACTTTTGTGCTGCAAATGATACCATCAAGAAAGGGAAAAGCCCGCAGGATAGGAGGTAACATTTACAAATTGCCTATCTGATAAGGGTCTTATCAGACCTTTATATAAAGAACTCCTACAACTCAACAGTAAAAAGACAACCAAACCAAAAAATGGGTAAAAGATTTGAATAGACAGTGGTTAATTCTTCACTCCCTTCACGATGTATGCCAAGCCCCCATATCACCTGCACAGCCAGCTCTTTGATACTTTCAAATAATTGCCTCATTTTTACACATACATAAAGACGGAGTTGATTTCTTTTTCTTTTTCTTTTTTTACATTTATTTATTTTTGAGAGACAAAGAGAGACAGAGCACGAGCAGGGGAGGGGCAGAGAGAGAGGGAGACACAGAATCCCAAGCAGGCTCTGGGCTCTGAGCTGTCGGCACAGAGCCCGTCGCGGGGCTCGAACCCACAAACCGTGAGCTCATGACCTGAGCCGAAGTCGGACGCTTAAGTGACTGAGCCACCCAGGCACCCTGAGACGGAGTTTTTTTTAGGGAAAGTAATGGATAAGGCAGGAAAAAGACACAAAAAGCAGAAAGGGCTATGACCCCTGGGGGGAAAAATACATGCTCTCTTGAGAGGACGAAGCCTGGAATTGCCAAAATATGGAGAGAAAAGTGGGTCTGTTGTTTCTCATCTCAGGGAATTTAGAAAAACAGCTAAGGGATATGCTGAGGGGTAGCCAGCCTGGAAAGAAAAGAGGAGGGTACTGGGCCAGTGGGTGTGTAAACGTAAGAGATCTGAGAATATTATGCAGATCAGTGAATTTACTTTGAAGATGAAGCAGTGAGGACTGAAGGAAGGGTGGACCCTGGGAGCAAGAAATTACTGTGCAGTTGTAGAGGCTACAGGAGACACTGATCTAGAAGCTGAGAGTGTGTGGGTAATTTGATAGCGATTAAGCTGAAGATAAGGACATGGCAGGGTAGAAGCTTCCGAAGAGGGCTAACTTAGAAAGTCAGCAGGGGGAAGGCTCAAGGCAGAGATGGGCTGACAGATGGGAGAGAAGGTGGAAAGGAGCCCCCGTAGGTGGGCCATGATATCAGAAGGACCACAGGAGGAGCGGATGGGGTAGAAGAGTAGGCGGTGAGCATACCAGCCGCCATGTAAAGGATGAGAACGTTGCCCTTCTGAGCCTTGATAGCGAACACACAGGGTCAGTCAGTACCTGGTGGGTGACATTGAGAAAATGCATTAAAGTTATCCTGCATGTAGGACGCCTGAGGGGCTCAGTTGGTTCAGCATTGACTCTTGGTTTTGTCTCAAGCCATGATCTCATGATCTCCCTCTCTCTGAAAAATAAACACTAAATTTTTTTTTAATTTTTTTTTTTAATGTTTATTTATTTTTGAGACAGAGACAGAGCATGAACAGGGGAGGGGCAGAGAGAGAGGGAGACACAGAATCCGAAGCAGGCTCCAGGCTCTGAGCTGTCAGCACAGAGCCCGACGCGGGGCTCGAGCCCACGGACCGTGAGATCATGACCCGAGCCGAAGTCGGACGCTTAACTGACTGAGCCACCCAGGCGCCCCTAAACACTAAATTTTTAAAAAATATAGAAGTAAATAGACATTTAAAAAAAAAGAATGAAGACTTAATTCACCTTTCAGCTTCCGTTGTCTCACCTTTAAAATGAGGATAATATATAGTTTTCGGGGTTGTTAGGACTGGAAAAAAATGGGCACAGAGGATCTGGACCACAACAGAGGCTCAATCTCTTGGAACTGTCTCCATCTGTGATAATAACTGAGTCAGTTGCAAACACGCGACCTGGGTCTGATCTATAGTGGTGATTATTTTTCTCTTCCCCCTTTCTTTTTGCTGTGTGTCTCTCTTCCTTGTTGCTTTGAAGTCCCATTTTTAGACTCATTCTTTCTTATGCATCTCTCCCTCTCTCTCTCTCTCTCTCTGTGTGCGCACACATTGAAACTAGAACAGCAACTGGCAAAGTTCAGATGATCTCAATTTATGAGAACAGCAAAGACTCAGGAAATTTCCAAATGTTGAGCTTGATATAGAGCCTTGGCAAAGTTCCGTATCTGACTCTGATACAACGTTTAAATGTTTAGGTAACTGAAGAATTCACGGACGACTGGACACCAACAAACTTCCTCTAGGAAGAAGAGGTCAAAAGAATGGACTTGGATTCCTTGTTGGATAGAATTACCACACTAATGCATGTGAAGGCGTGCTCCCTGGATCATGGTGTGTGCACACATTTATTGCATGTGGGCTAATTTTATTATTTTATTTACTTATTTATTTTTGAGAGAGAGAGAGAGAGTGTGCACGAGGGGCAGAGAGTGCGGAGTAGAGAGACAGAATCCCAAGCAGGCTCCGTGCTGTGGGCAAAGAGCCCAACATGGGGCTCGATCTCACTAACTGTGACATCATGACCTGAGCTGAAATCAAGAGTGGGACACTTGTGAGTTCGAGCCCCGCGTCGGGCTCTGGGCTGATGGCTCAGAGCCTGGAGCCTGTTTCCGATTCTGTGTCTCCCTCTCTCTCTGCCCCTCCCCCATTCATGCTCTGTCTCTCTCTGTCCCAAAAATAAATAAACGTTGAAAAAAAAAATTAAAAAAAAAAATTAAAAAAAAAAAAAAAGAGTGGGACACTTAACTGATCGAGCCACCCAGGTGTACCCCCCCAACCAAGGCTTCATTCTTAATAAGCGGCAGATTCTGAGGTTCAAATCTAGCCCCACCACGCTGCCTCTGCTTTTCCCATTGGCCAACGACTTCTGAAAAATCTTTCCCTGAAAAAATTTCATGCCTTGAAAAAACACAAAATAGTTTTTTTTTCAGTTGGCTTTCTAGTTTTCTAAAAATATCTATTCTCAGAAGGGCTTAGAAAGTATAATGAACACTGTTAATTGCTAGCCGGTACCATTCTCCTTTCTTTCTTCCCAAGAAAATACCAGTTCTAAGTACGTCAACAATCATGCATACCATGGGTCTCAGGAGAATCCGATGCCATCGTCAGTTCTAGGAAGTGGTCTGATTAGGCAAAAGGTAAATCCATCTACCATGCCGGTGACTGGTTCTGGAATGAGCATGTGCCCTAATTCTGGGCAAGAAGACAGAAGGAGAGACCTGCCGGAAACTTCTGGAAGACTTTTCTTTGTTCTGAAAAGAGCCCCGGGGAAGTCACTTGCTCTCCCAACGGTCATGAGCAAACAACCCGTAAGCTTGATCGTTGCGCCAGCCATCCTAAAGCCACAGAGGGAACCAGTCTTAGGATGAGACCCAAACTGTGGCTTACAGAGCAGAGACACGGAAGTCAAGTATGTGGTTCCTTGAAAACATGATTGGGCCACTGATCAAGCAACACCGAAGGCCACTCAACACCTGGGCCTCACCTTTGTGAGCTAGTAACTCGTGTTTGCTGAACACAAATCTATTTAATAACTTCTTCAAGCAGTTGGAGTTCACCTTTCTGTTTTTTACAGCCCCTACCCCACCAATGGGATACTACCAATAATACAGCCAAAAAAGCAGGTCCATGGTGGAAAAAAGGAGACAGGCAAGCAAAACGTAAAGCTGGAAATATAGCGTCATCCTCCAGATGAAGGATACAATTTTCCCTGGGGTAAGTAATCGCACCATATCTTTGGTGCTAACTGTCTTCATTAACTTAAATCAGTGATCCTCCAAGGTGTTGTTCTGGGCCACCAGGCTTAACAACAGCTGGAAACTTGCTAGCAATGCAAATTCTGGGGCCTCACCCTCGCCCTAGTGAATCAGAAATTCTGGGGATGGTAGCCCGACCATCTGTGTTTTAATAAGCCCTCCAGGGGATTCTGGTCCTCAGGTGTGAGATCCACTTCCCTGTGTACCTCAAGGTGAATTTTCCTGAGGAGTTCTCAGTATTAATGATCAGCACTTGATTGGAACTTGGAATTTAGAGGTCGCACCTTTATCCCAGGCTCTGAATGTCCGGGCGACACAAACACATGCTTTCGGGGTCTTGAGTCATTGAGCAGTGCTTCTAGCAAACTGAATTCTGTCCTTGTTGACCTGAAGCCAATTCGGGGTTGATTAAAACTCCCTTTACTGCTGTTAAGAAACCAAACCTTAAAAAGCGCTGGTCCGCCCTGCAGAGTAAATATGAACAGTTTTATTTGGTACAGGAGGCACATAGAGAAATGTGGTATTTTCTAACTCTTTAAATTGCCACTTCTGGAACATTTTAAATGTAGTTCTGGGCTGGCTCCGATTTTTAATTAATGTGTGTTTTTTTTTTCTGGCTCAGTAATTTTACAGTTTGAAAAACAAAATTTGTTTAATATGCATTCGGGGGGGGGGGTGATTAATGCTTTATCCTGGATGAATATTTCTGTAAGCAACCTGGTCAGGGACAATAATTTTAGCAGTATTCTGGGAGCGATGAGTATCATTAACACAGTGTGATCATGTCAAAGGAAAAGTCTTTCACTCAGGGAATCTAACATGTGGTTGGTGTCTTGATAATTAACCCATTGCCCTCGAGAGAAAAAACAAAAGGTAATTAGAAGCAGAGGCAATTAACTTCTTACATCTCCACCCCGGTCTCCGGTCTTCGGTCTTTGGTCTTCGAAAGGGGATTCCAGAAGCGGTTGAAGGAAACCAAGAGGACAGAAGCAGTTACATTGTATCAGGAGTGCTAATGCGGCTGTTGTGCCAGAGAGTTAGATGCAGAATGTGGGGAAGGGCTCTCTCTCTCTCTCTCTCTCCCCCTGTGCCCTTCTCCTCTGCTTGCCCATGTGAGCGCTCTCTCTAAAATAAAAAAATAATAATAACTGTTCTTGTGTTTAGAAGCTCTGCTCTGCGTTTAGGAATTTTTTTCTCATACAGCATGCTTGCCAAAATCTTCAGCACCTGCCACGTTTCTTGTCCAGGAGACCAGATGATAAGATAATGAGGCAGAGCCGGGCTTTGAAGAATTTTCGGTGGGCACCCAGTAGATCTTTGGCCTTTGTTTTCCTGTCTCTAAAATAGGGAAGAGCATGAACACACTGGATGTCTGAAAAAGTGATGTAAACCAGAAAAGCAAAGCACAGGCTCAATAGAATTAAGGCTGCTTCCTGCATGGGGTCCCTGGGTGGCTCAGTCGGTTGAGTGTCCGACTTCGGCTCAGGTCATGATCTGGCGGTCCGTGAGTTCGGGCCCCGCGTCGGGCTCTGTGCTGACAGCTCAGAGCCTGGAGCCTGCTCCCGATTCTGTGTCTCCCTCTCTCTCCCTGCCCCCCCCCCCGTCCCCTGCTCATGTTCTGCCTCTCAATAATAAATAAACGTTAAAAAATTAAAAAAAAAAAAAATAGAACGCTTATTCCTAAAAGGGCTGAAACTTGAATGAAATCACGATGCAATGCATTCCCCAACTTGAACCAAGAAAGATATCAGATACCTAACAACTTTATGTAGGTAAAGTATGGTTAAAATGGATATTGAGACTGTTCTAAATAATGCATTCTAAGTACAAAATGAGAGGAGAATGAGTTACTCCCTAAAAAAATATATATATATATATATATCTACTTTGTACATGGAGAATAATCGCTGTTTTTCCTACAGCCCAAATGTAACAGTTTGCCATGAGAAGTTCAGCACAGCTGTTTGCCTTATTTCTTAAATTTTCCTATTGCTCAGGCTAGACTTTGCCCAGCCTCTTGTATCCTTGCATCTGATAGTTTATTGCAGGTAAAACGAGTCCCAAATTATGCTGGACTTAGAGTATCCTACTGGTGGAGGGAAGGGGCTTGCTAGTGATGAAAATCTAGGGGTGTTTCCGGTTTCAGAGAAGCTGAGATAAATACCCTCCACCCTGACTTTCTCCCTGAGAGCATCTATAAAATCTGGATAAAGAGAGCAGGGAGTAGCTAGTCAGGGACTCGGGGAATTAAGTCGCAGGAAAATGGGAAAAGACTAGAATGTGGACTGGTGTATTTCCGTTTTGTTTTTTCTTCTGGGATCCTTCAACGTGGAATCAAGGAAACCTGAAACCAGTGTGGATCAGTGAAGGCAGGCGTCTTCAGGAGAAGCCCCCTAGGTCTGTATCAAGGAGAGGAAATCAAGTACCCAGCAGCAGAAATGAAGTATCTGAACACTCAAGAGATGGGAAATCTTCCATTTTTCTATTTTTTTTTTTTCTGAGAGAGAGAGAGAGAGAGAGAGAGAGAAAGAGAGAGGGAGCAAGTGAGTGAGGGGCAGAGAGAGAGAGAATCCCAGGAGGGGCAGAGAGAGAGAGAAAGGGAGGAAGGGGTGAGAGAGAGAAGCAGGGCTCACCCACAAGCGGGACTCAAGTTCACAAATTCACGAACCATGAGATCATGACCTGAGCCAGAGTCAGATGTTTCACGACTGAAACACCCAGGTGCCCCCTCCCCCCCCCCCCGCCATTTTTCTAT
>NW_024412439.1:5064520-5097789 GCF_014898765.1 Herpailurus yagouaroundi | reverse complement strand
CCCCCCCCCCCCGCCATTTTTCTATTCTCTCGAAATTCATTTCTGGGACCCCTGGGTGGCTCAGTCGGTTGAGCATCCGACTTTGGCTCAGGTCATGATCTCACTGTCTGTGAGTTCAAGCCCCGCGTCGGGCTCTGTGCTGACAGCTCAGAGCCTAGAGCCTGCTTCGGATTCTGTGTCTCCCTCTCTCTCTGCCCCTCCCCCACTCATGTTCTGCCTCTCTCTCTGTCAAAAATAAATAAACATTAAAAAAATTTTTTTTTTTCATTTAAAAAATAAACATTAAAAAGTTAAAAAAAAACCCCAAAAACCCACAATCTACAGAAGCCTGGTCAGAACATGAGCCAGTGGGTCTGCCTCGCAAAACATGTTCGAAGTTCTTCAGACAGAAGGAAAATAACATAGACCAGAAATTTGGATCTATGGAAAAGAAGGAAGACCATCAGGGAATGAATGAATAAAGGTAAAATAAAACACGTATTTTTCTATTCTTCATCGATGTAACGGATAACGGGTTTTTTTAGTAATAATCACAACAATGTATGGATTATCTATGCATATATATTATACGTACATTTATGTACAAGAAAAATAAACGACAGCAAAAATACAAGGGGCCGGAGGGATGAATCAGGAATATTTTTGTTGTAAGGTGTTTGCACTACCCACGCAATGACCTGGTGTTATTTGAAAGACATAAAGGAAAACAACATACATGGTAAGTATCTGCATAAACATAATGGTCTATCCTTTAAGTTTTTAAAAATATACTTGATGCCTAAACTAAAAATTATATACACTCTCTGATGGTGGCTTTTCAATGACTATAGATGTAATACACAAGACATTTGCAAGACGAATGGAAGCGGATCATGGGACCTCAATGGTGATAAGATTGATACATTCCATTTGAAATGGTAAAATATGGGGGCGCCTGGGTGGCTCAGTTTGTTAAGCGTCAGACTTTGGCTCAGGTCATGATCTCACGGTTCATGGGTTCAAGCCCCACATCGGGCTCTCTGCTGTCAGCATGGATCCCCCTTCGGATCCTCTGACTCCCTCTCTCTCTGTCCCTCCCCTACTCTCCCTCTCTCTTAAAAATAAATAAACATTAAAAAAGAGAAATGGTAAAATATATACTCTAAGTAGACTGTGGAAAAATATATATGGATATTTTAATCACGACAGTATCTACTCAAAAATTGTACCAAGAGATGTAGTGAAAAACATAGTACATAAATTAAAATGGAATACAAAAACATTCCAGTAACATATAATAAATCAGGAAAGGGGAACAAAGGAATGGGGAAAAAAGGAACAAGCAGAAAAGATAATTAAAATGTAGATCAAAATCCTAACGTACTAATATTTTTCTTTACATATAAATGCATGAAACACATTGATTAAAAGACAAAAAATATCAAAATAAACTAAACACGGGATTAGATCATGCAGCCTAAAGGACTCAATATAAATATAGTAATATAGGCAAGGAAAAAGCAAACATCTAGAAAAAGGTATACTATACAAACAGTAAACAAAAGAAATCTGTAGTGGCTATATTGGTCTATATAAACTTCAGCACAAAGAAAATTACCAAGGATAAGGAATGATATTACATAACAACAAAAGGACCAGTTCATCAAAAGACACAAGAGTTCTAAACATACATGCATGTAACAACAGAGATTCAAAATACATAAAGCAAAAATTGACAGAACGAAAAGGAAAAAACAGACAAATCTGCAACGTAGCTGAAGAGTTCAGCACTAAGTAATTGATAGAACGGGTAAATTAAAAAATGCAGCAAGAATATAAAAGAACTAAATAATTCCATCAACTGACCGTGTCTCATTGACATTTGTAAAGCTTTCCACTCAACAACAGCCGAATACACATTCTTTTTTTTTTTTATTCTTTTTTTTAACGTTTATTCATTTTTTGAGAGACAGGGAGAGACAGAGCGTGAGTGGGGGAGGGGTGGAGGGAGGGGGAGACACAGAATCCAATGCAAGCTCCAGGCTCTGAACCGTCAGCACAGAACCAGACATGGGGCTCGAACTCACGGACCGGGAAATCATGACCTGAGCTGAAGTCAGATACTTAACCAACTGAGTAACCCAAGTGCCCCAGAATATATATTCTTTTTAAATGCACATGTAACATTCTTCAAGATAGAACATATCTGACTTCATAAAACAAACCATAACAGATGAAACAGAACTGAAATCATACAAAGTATGTTTTCTGCTCATAAGAGAACTGACATAGAAATCAATAACAGAAATAGAAAAGAAAAATCTCCAAACACTTGGAAATTAAACAACACACCTCTAAATAACCAATGTGTCAAAGAGGAAGTTTTAAGGAAAATTAGAAAATATTTTAAAATAAACAATATGAGGGGCACCTGAGTGGCTTAGTCATTTGAGCATCCAACTCTTGATTTCAGCTCAGGTCATGATCCCAGAGTCATGAGATTGAGCCCCATGTCAGCCTCCATGTTGAGTGTGGAGCCTGCTTAAGATTCTCTCTCTCTCTTCTTCTGCCCTTCTCCCCCAAATTGCTCTCTATCTAAAAGAAAATAAAAAAATAAATAATGTGAAAATACAAAAGTCAGAAACTACAGGTTGTAGCTAAAGCAGTGTGTAGAGGAAAATTATAGAATTAAATGTACATGCTGAGAAAGAAAGGTTTCAAATCTATCATTAAAACTTCCTCCTTAAGAGACTAGAAAAACATAGCAAAATAGATGTAATATAAGCTGAAGGAGCTAATTGAAAACAGCAAGAATAACGATAGATAAGAATAGAATCAAATGCTGCTTATTTGAAAAGATCAATAAAATCAACGTATTTCTATGAAAACCAATAAAGAAAAAAGAGAGAACAGATACATTACCAATATCAGGAATGAAAGAAATGATCTTCCAATGGCCAGGGAGTCCACAAGTTTGGTAACTTGGGATAAAGCCCTTAGATGCTCATTTTTAGCAACAGGTTAAAACAATCAGAACTGACAACTTTCCAGAGTATATACTATAGTAATTAAAATTAGTCCAGCTATGAGAAACACTGCAAATCAATGTAGCACTGGTTTGAGGAAGGGGGAAATCTGGGACTAGAGTGCCCACGGCTGGATGATGTTCTATTATATTAGTCACTGGCTTCTTTTATTCCTGCTTCTCTACCATTTATGGCTTCTTTCTCAAGATCACCTCACGGTTCCACATTAAAAGCAAATCGTTAAATATCTATTCCAACTCACAGGGAGAAGGAAGGAGAGGTAGGAAGCCTACGTGGAAGGACATCCCCCAGTAGCTGTATATTTTTTGCATTTCCCCATAAAACGAGGCCTCCACACTTGAACTATCCACACTCACTGATCTTGACCTCTCCCCCTCCCAGAGACACATCAGCTCAGATGTAATTCTCATCTAAAAGCAAGGCACTATTGGAGTGCCTGGGTGGCTCAGTCAGTTAAGCATCTGACTCTGGACATCAGCTCAGATCATGATCTCGCTGTTGCGGGATCGAGCCCCGCAGTGGGCTCTGTGTGCTGAGCGTGGAGTCTGCTTTGGGTTCTCTTTCCCTGCCCCTCCCCTGCTCGTGCACATGCTCTCTCTTGCTCTCTCTCTCTCTTTCTCAGAATAAATAAACATTAAAAAAAAAATAAAAACAAGACATTATGCATGTGGGTGCAATTCAAAATGGAGAACATCACGGGTTCTCCAAGCTTCTAAGAAACTGAGGAGTCCTGCTCTGCTCCACAACCCTTCTCCTGCCTCTTTTTACCCACCCCCTGCCCCAATGCCTTCACCTTCTCCCATACCCTTCATCCAATCCACCAGCGGTTCCTTTTGAGCGAACCTTCAAAATACATCTTGAATTCTACCACTTTTGGTCTCTACTCTTATACTTTAATCGAGGCTACACTGACTCTTGGGATCCACCATTAATTTTTCATCTCTAAAACAGGACTCAATACTCTCAGAGGTCTAGAACAGGGATTGGCAAACTTTTTCTCTGAAAGACCAGATAGTAAAGATTTTAGACTTTGCAAACGATACAGTCTGCTCCAAGTACTCCGCTCTGCCATTGTAGCACAAAACAAATTGTCGTGGCTGCGGTCCAATAAAACGTTATTTACGAAAACCAGCAATGGGCCACGTTTGTCCCACAAGCTGTAATGTGCCAACCCCTGGTCTAGACTTTTGCTGTGGGAGCTCCCTACAGCGTGTTTCATAGTCCTGAAAACACGGTGTTCAATCTTCATCATGGCTCATTAGAAACCAGCTACTTTTAAAGCTCGTTGTTCTGTATCATTTAAAAATATGGCCACGCATGTTCTTCCATTTGTTCATAGATCTGGAAACATACATCGCGATGACTTTTTCTGCACAGTGCTGCAGTGTAATCATCCTTAATACCTGAAATCAATATCTCTTCATGTCTGACCTTTCTAGGTAACGATCTATGTGACAGAATTGCTCCACACATACTCATTTCATCCCTACAGGAAAACTAAACACTCTAATTAATGAAGCCTCTAATGAAACCTTTTCCTTCACCCTGAACTTTAGCTGAGAATATAAGGACAGCCAGATTGAATATGAATGAAGCTTGCGTGTTTCCTTCTGTCGGAGAGCATCTAAAGACTCAAAATGCAGTTTGTTCCCAGAACAAACTTTTCCAGGATGAAAAGGAGTTATCCACATCTTCACGTATGGATGATATACATATTTATGGGGGAAAAAAAGGGAGTAATGGGCTGGAGATGAGGAAGAATGGAATAAGAATGGAATAAGGAGTGCCATGGTGCATGGGTTAAATCCAACGCAGAGACATGTTGCTTGGCATTTATAGTTGTTTTGAACAATTTGAGCCATCACAAACAAGATCAGAACATTTTGCAGTTAAAAATTCAGATATCCAGCTTATCTTTAAAAAATTAAGTATTTCTGGCAACACAAGGACCAAACTATTCCAGAGCAATAATAAGCTGACCCACTACTTTTAGATGGAAAGTATTTCCTACTTTCCCACAATCCCCACTACTCCCTATTGTCTACCTAACACTGGAGCAAAGTGTCAGTTGCCAATTATTATTGTCTCCCCAGTACATTTTTCCTATAGCAAAGATATATTTTTTTCTGTGCCCCTTTCCCCATGAAAAGCATAAAAAATAGAGGGTTGAGAAGACCATGTCATTTATGGAAAAGTAGAAGGTAGGACTCATTTATGCTGGCTGTCTGGCCACCATAGGCAGTTGAAAGTTTTACTCTTGGGCAGGAGGAAGAGCTCAACCAGGAGGCTGGGGCTGAGTTCTAGTCTTTAGCTCTGAGTTAGTGCAAGGGACCTTCTGGGCAGGGTACATGCCCTGGCTCGCCCTCAATGTGTCCTCCCAAAATAAGGGGCTTTGTATAAGTTAGGGTGTTTTGATGGCAAGGAAAAATAAAGCAATTAACAGGAGGGTATCAGATGCCATGGAATTGATTTGAAAGCGGAAATGATAAGGAGCTAAAAGCACTAGAAGGAGCTTGGCAGCAGCCATTGTAGAAGCAGACCCATAATAAGAACAAACATTGGGCAACGGTGCTGCCCAATGGCATGGATGAATCCCAGCCATTTTATTTATTTTATTTTATTTTATTTTATTTTATTTTATTTTTTTTAATTTTTTAAACGTTTATTTATTTTTGAGACAGAAAGAGACAGAGCATGAACGGGGGGAGGGTCAGAGAGAGGGAGACACAGAATCTGAAACAGGCTCCAGGCTCTGAGCTGTCAGCACAGAGTCCGACACGGGGCTCGAACTCACGGACCGCGAGATCGTGACCTGAGCCGAAGTCGGCCGCTTAACCGACTGAGCCACCCAGGTGCCCCATCCCAGCCATTTTATTTGCCTCTGCCTTCCTCATTCACTGTCCAAAGTTCCACTGTGTGATTGGCGATGCTTAGGGGTAGGCGGGCTTTTCACTGGTAGCATTGGGCCAGCAAACAGGGAGAGCTGGGAGAAGGAAATCCAGAGACCCCTTCTATCTTCCACTGCAGAAGAGACACCAAAACCACCCCTGGGGGGGGGGGGAAGAGGTAATTCCTCGAAGGGAAGTTGGGTGGCTACTGGAGCAGGATAACATGATGCCCAGGCCAAAACCCCAAATGAATGCTCTCCGTTGGATTACACAAAATCTTATATGAAACCTACATCTAAGAGACACAGTGGTTCTGTCTGAAGCAGGAAGAAGATGCAAAGAGTCTCCTATTTACTCTCTGACCCCTCACTCTGCCTTGGCATGAAGCAATTCCACGGACCCAAGATCTCCCTGAAGCCCAGAGCAAAAACCACGGGACAGGATCATCTGTATCGTTCCTTGAAGCTGCAATTTTGAGATCTGAAGAGCAGAAAAACTACTTGAGTTTCCACCGGTCGGCTGGGCTCAGAGACCCTAACTAGGCGATGTCTACAAGATGAATCTTGACGGCCAACCAAGCCATGAGAATTGTTCCCCCGGGAAGTGTAACGGCACCCAGTAAATCATTCTCATTGACTACTGATGAGAGGGACCGGCTTCCAGGTTGCTACTATCTGAGGCAGAAATTGGAAACAATGACCTCAATGTCAACAGCTGAAGGGCTGATCATCGACCCGTGAGCCACCGGATTCCTCCACACGCATGGAATGCCTCCACTGTTGGATTAGAGAACGTCTCTGTGGCCTGCCTCTCTCACACACAACAGTATGTCTTTATCCTTTGTTTAGCATGGCAATGAGAGACGGGAAGAAAACAGGACCTCGTGGCCTCATAGCATGAGACACCGGCAGGAAGAAATGAGGAATGTGAGGAAAAAAAATATAGCATATTTACCAAAGATTTGTTTTGAATAACCAAATAATAACCAATAACCCCAAGCCACTTGGGGTAGCAAGCAGCTGGAAGCATATTATGAAACTATTACCATACTGAAACAGAACTATGCTTAACAGCATACCCAATCATGCGGAAAACCCCAGTGGCGGAGATCATTAACTCTTTGAAGAGTTTGGAAGAATTTTTTATTTCCATTCTGGAAATATCCCAACCTCACACCCTTCTGTTTACTAAGCCAGCGTTTATATAGAGGGACGTTGGAAGCTCGGTTGATAGATCAAAGTTTTCTCCTGCAAACAGTCTTGCGTATTCCCTCACTTTAATTTGCTCTTTATACGTGAATGTGCCTTACTGTTGCAGGTGAATTACTGATAAGAGACTATAGATCTCAAAGGGAACTGAGCCACTGGCGGAGCTTAGATTTGACACTGCAAGAAGTGTTGTCTCTTACCCAAAGAGTTCAAGTCTCCAGGGAGATACAGTCTCACATCTCTTCGGAAAGTCAGGGACTCCTGACTTCACTGATAGTAAGGGACATTGCATAAGCATCTGACGAGGACGGGTTTCTGTGATTGATTCTAGGGCTCCGTAACACATCAAGTCTCCCTTCACACGGTCTCCAGGCTGCCCTGTCCAGCACAATGTGTACGTCAAATGGGAGATCTTAAGAGCAAAGGAGCCAAACGGCCCATCCAGGGAAAACACCTTCAGATACCTGGCCTGTTGTTTGTGTGTGTGTGTTGGGGGGGGGGGGAGGTGTGGGTGGGTGTTTATTAAGCTTTCCAGGTGATGTTGATGCAACTCATCTCTGGACTAAGTTCTGGGATCCACTGTGTGTAATTCGAGTGATTGGAGAAAATATATATCCATCTATGTAAATGTAGTTGATTAAAGCCAAAGCCACAGTCACAAAATCCAACGGATGTAAGACACAGAAAGCAGAGGAAAGAGGAAGGCACACAGAGGGCAAATACAGTAACCATCTTGAAACCTGGCTATTCTGATGTCAAATGACCTTTTACTAAGACCCGTTTGAAACACAATCCTCAGTTAACTTGCAAATCTCCCATGTTGAAAAGGCTCAACAGAAAGTATTGAAACTGGGGATGCCTGGGTGGCTCAGTCGGTTGAACGTCTGACTTCGGCTCGGGTCATGTTCTCACGGTTTGTGAGTTCGAGCCTGTGCTGACAGCTCAGAGCCTGGAGCCTGCTTCCAATTCTGTGTCTCCCTCTCTCTCTGTCCCTCTCCCCCTCACGCTCTCTTTCTCTCAAAAATAAATAAACATTAAAAAAAAAAGTATTGAAAACTACATAGCTAACACTTACAGGAAATCAAAGATTCCTTATATTAAATCTAACCTAAATAACAATTTAACCATCTTTCTCACATTCTTTGTCTTTGCAAGAAGGCTCCGCTGTTGGCATTCTTTTGTAAAAATTACACTCATGCTGCATTTGCCAGCATGCATTGGACAAATCATTCCAAGGGTGACTTTTTATCAAATTTGTCAGTGTGCTCTGCGAACCAGAAATCATCTTGTAGAAGGCGGAGTGGATGACTGGCTAGTGGTGCATGCTTAAACAGACTGGGGGAACCTTCTAGACTGTTCTTCCTCCGTTTTCTAATTAAGAAATTTCCTTCATAGAATTAATGGTTTTGCTCCATGCTTTTCAATCCTGGCCATATACAGAAATCTTCTAGGGAGCCTTGAAAAATTCTAAGCCCTTACCTCAGATACTCTGATCCAGTCATTAGTGTTTATAATGGTGCTTGAGAGATTCCAGTGTACAGGCAAAATTGATGACCACTGCTTTAATTAAAGTCTCAAAACTTGGGTATCAGTAACAACAACAAACTCACATTCAGGGAGTATTTCAATCTGTTAAAAACTTCTTATGCTTTGGTGTTTCCAACGGTTTTGTTTTTTCTGAGAGGCACTAAGGTCAGGTTCCCAGATAAAATGCAAGATGCCCAGCTAAATTTAAATTTCAGTTAAATAACCATAATGGAACACACTTACAACAACAACAACAACAAAAATTTCTTTATCAGAAACTCAAATTTTCCTGGGTGGCCTGTATTTACTAAATTTGTCAATCCTGTCCTAAGGGTCTCAGAAATAGTAGAGGGAAATTTCTAGTCGAATCAGGACAGGAAAGGAACCATGGACATCTATTGGTTTGCCTGCCATCCATCCCTCATTCTTCCTGTAACCACAGTTTAATTTTCCTTAAGGGATAATTCTCCCCAACCCCCCATCTATGTGGTTTGGGTGGACACATGAGCTAGACCTGCCAATCGGAGATGTCTGTCTCCCTGGCCAGAGTGATTCAAAACAAGCATGGCGGACGTTTAAACCAAACCAACCAACAAAAAAAAAAATCATTCCAGAACTTTTGTGTGACTGTGGGGGAAGAGGCACCCTTTCTACTAAGGTCACTGAGAACATAGGTTACAAACCTGAAGCTACTGGTGATCTCCTTACCACCATATGTGAAGGATATCCCTGAATAAAGTCAACAAGAAGAGGGAAGAGCTAAGAAACAAAGAGAGACCAAGCCCTATTGAGCCTTTGGACCCAGTTATGCCTGAAATCTGTACCCGGCTGTTTTTGAGATGGCAATCAATTGATTCATTTCCTTAGCTCATACCCACTTGGGTTCGTTTTCTGCCACTAGCCCCCAAAAGAATCCTGAATAAGGCATAGAATGAGTACAAATTGAAAAGCTCGGATGGAAAGATACGCTTTCACTGGCCTCACTACATTCTTTTTTTAGCCCTAAGAAATGGTTCTTCCAAATGCCCCCGTATTTGATGACTCTCAGTATCTACCACTGACCCCCACTGTTCCTAATCCAATATTCCCTTCTCTGTACCTCCTCATACTTTGTCCTTTCTATCATGGCACTTTCTCGTACATGATAGCCATTTAATCACAAAGCTGTTCTATAGTTTTGTCTTTGTGTTCCCAGCCAGGGTCTGGCACAGCTGAATCAGTGCTTGTCAAATTAAATTGACTGTGTAGACAGACCATGATGGTGATGAGGATGACGATGATGATGACGACAATGACGATGGTGGTGGTGGTGGTGATGTATTCAAAAGCTCCGCTGAGCCATAGGCTTGGCCTATGCCAGAAAGGGAGGGAGGCTGTGGAGGAGAGAGCTGGCTGAAGTCAGGCGGACCATTGCTTCCATCCACCACCCCTGCATGTGCGGATTAGGGATAAAGCTTCAGATTTTGTGTCTAATCCCGCATTCGATGTCATCAGGTTTTGTTTTACTGAATTAATCTGTGCCACATAGACTATTCAACTTATACTTGCATTCTAGAGTTCAGCAACAATGAAAAATACATTTCCAGGTTGTTTCCTTATTTGGTGTCATTCCCGAAAATGAAATAAAGGATACAATCAGTGGTTTCTTCTCCCACGGAAGTGGTCCTTAGTTATTGCGATATGCCATGTGAAGAAACAGAGAGAGATTTTTTTTTTTTTTTTAGAGAAAACATAATAATGGCATACACCTTGGCTTAACGGTGAACTATGTGTTCACGGTCAGTGTTGACATCATTGACTATTGTTAAAAATTATGATAACTCTTGGGAAAATGCAGGGGAGGAAAACAGTGGTCTGTGAGAGGAGCCAAATTTTCATTCACCATAACAGAACAGTGACGGATAATGGCTGTAATTGACAACGTGCTGATATATCTGCTTCTAGGTATTTATCACCACGGAGGCAAATGTCAGAGGCAAGAACCACGAGTTGGAAGTGGTTGCTGCGGGGGCTGGAATGGGGCGGGGAGAGTGCCAGGGGACACAAAAGCGAGGTAAGGAGTGTTGGAGGGAGGACGTCCTCTTCCTCTTTCCACAAAGAGTTTTACTCTACGGATGATCTCCGATAGGATGGAATCTGGTACGGAATGGATTGAAATGTGTGACAAGCCTAATGGGATAAAATGTTGCTCAGAGGTTGGAGTGAAGGACCAAGGAGTCCTCGATCTCCCGTCGCCTAATTGAAGGATCCGAGTCAGTTTTATGGCTGTGTCTCCAAGGATAAAAGGCAAAAACCAGTCATGCTGAAGAGTTTGGAATGACGTGATCCCTGGCTTCCCATTCAGCTTGGATGCCATGAGGACACAGTGTCCTGAAAGCATGACATTTGACTCTGTCTCAGTGTGTATCTTTGGAGACTGGTACCGAAATCTCTTTTGAACTCCCTTGTGCTTCATTTCACCATGATGAAAATCAGTCCCCTCTCAAATTAAACTGACTACAGCCTCTTGTCCTCTACAGGGGGCCTCAACCTTGGCTGCTCAGAATGCCATACTATTCATTCCTCTGAAAGTGCCTTCCAGTAACCAACCTGACTGTTAATCTTGCAAAACAGACTGGTAGTTCTTGAAGTCATCTATTAACAATGACTGAAGCCTTAATCTGGCGGGAATCTCTCTCCATCAGGCAAATCAACTCTTTGAAGTGGCATGGGGGTGCCATGGAGCCTGAGTTCAGAGGATTCCCTTTGAGAGGGTAGCCTCTCGTCTCGGGAAGACATTACAGGCGACGTCAATGGCTGTCGGAGGATCTTGACTAGAAGCTGCCATCATTGCAAAGCTGAGATAAAAAGTCTCCATGTTCCTCTTTAGAACTGCCCATCATCCATTTTCTCTGGAAGATTTGCTTGCCAGTTAGCAAAACCTTCCTGAGCAGCTGTGACAGGGGGTAATTTCTGAGGAAGAGAGCTCGTGACACAGTTCTTTTAAATAAAGAGTGGGGAAACACGGGGAAGAAAGAATGCTTCAGAGGTTTGACTTCAAATAGCATGAAAGGTAGACAATTCTAATTTCTTGTGTGAGTTCACCTAGCGTCCATCTCCCAGCCTAAAGGAATCATCGGCAAAAGATAAATTCATGGGAAGTCTCCAAGTATTGCAATTCCACGGATCCTGGACAAATTCCAGGGAATCTGAAGTCCTCACGGAGGAGAAGCTTGCATGTTTGTGAGCTTCCCTTCTCTTCACAGAATCAAATGACCATACGTGGTCGGAGCACATTTGAGGCAACACAGTGCACCCCTCCATCCAACAATACCCCTTCGTGCTTGGTCTTGTTTGAACTTTAATATATCCAGTGATGGGGAGCTCTCTGCATTCCAAGGAAACACGACCTTTTCTTTGTGAACAGTCCAACCTGCTGAAAAGTTCTCTACCGGAGTTTGAATAGAATCTGTCTCCTAGTTTTACTGCCTAGAATAATATGGTGTCATTTTAACTCCTCCTCCTTCTCTTAGTCATCCTTCAACTAGAGAGGGCCACCATATCATCACTTCCCTGGGATAAGCAGACTCAGTATTTCCAGTTGTTCCTTACATCAGTTGCTTATCTTCTTTTTTTTTTAACGCTTCATTATTTTTGAGAGAGAGAGAGAGAGAGAACGAACACATGTATGAGTGGCAAAGGGGCAGAGATGGAGGGAGACACAGAATCACAGAATCTGAAGCAGGCTCCAGGCTCTGAGCTGTCAGCACAGAGCCTGATGCAGGGCTTGAACTCATGAACCGTGAGATCATGACCTGAGCCAAAGTCGGATGCTTAACTGACTGAGCCACCCAGGTGCCCCCCTAAATCAGTTGCTTTTCAAACAGGGTTCTTTATCATGGTGACTCCCCCGGACAGTCTCTAAGATGCTACTATTGCATTTAGAAACTATGGCAACCATCCATGGCAAAGTGTGTTTTCTCTTGTATTTCCCCAAGCCAGTGTCTTAATCTTAAGAAGAGTGCAACTTGGGTTTGAGCCCCGTGTTGGGCTCTGGACTGACAGCTCGGAGCCTGGAGCCCGCTTCAGATTCTGTGTCTCCCTCTCTCTCTGCCCCTCCTCCACTTGCTCTCTCTCTCAAAAATAAATAAACATTAAAAAAAAAAAAAAAAGAAGAGTGCTACTTGGAGTTATACAACTCTAGGGGTTCTGTGAAGGTATTATTCGTGGTATACAAGTGTTGTAATTATAAAGTAAAGAGACCCCCTTGGTTCCTTATCCAATAAATTTCAAAACGAAAGGCAGGAGCGGAAGAGTTAAAAGAGAGCAACAAATACCCCACGGAGCATTTGGTCATGACTTCATGAGTGCCAACAGAATTTATCCATTCAATTAGCAAGTTAGCATTGATTGGAGAATAACTCCTATGAAAATAGAAACCATTGGGCACCATGCTAAGCACTGTTTCCTATTCTTGGGAATTGTGCTGTTTCCCTAGAATGATGCACACTGTCACCTAGGACCTCTGAGACACAAGTAGTTCCAAGCAGGACAGCCAGTCTGTAGCTTTCTCTTTTCATGTTGTACAACAGCACAAATGATGGTCTCACACAGGCTCTGGGTGGGCCTCTAAGACCGATCTGTGTTTCACCCCTTACGTCTCAGGAGGTACTTGGTATGTATGAGTTGCCATGTCCGATGGCTTCAACCCTTTTACACTGAATTGACTTGTCTAAGAGGTTAAAAATCAGTCAAACTAGTGTTGACATGGTCTTTGATTCTCTTCCCTCCAAAGACTAATTTGACTAGCTAGACTTCCATTGATCCCCACCCCCCGCCCCCCACCCCTGCTCCCTTTGCCAATATTGACACTGGAGGACAAACACTGTCTCGGGAATAGATGTGTCCATTTGCCTGGGGCCTGGAGCCCCAGGTCAGTTATGTTAAAACCAGACACACCAGAGGAGGTTAAAAGATAAGTCCCCAGCGTCTTGAGCTGTGTTTGCTGTTTTGACAAAATAGACAGCTTAAGCACGTGGAGGACAGTTCATTTCTCCCGTCAGTGTCACCTAGAAGACAGATGTTTTCGGGAACAAGAGCCAGAGATCCAAGAACCTGGGCACAAGACCAAGCCATCTTGTCCACCTCAGCAATTGAGAGAATCGACTCCGAGCACTCGTATTGCCCAGGCTGACTGATGAGAGGCCTGCAATCAGAAATGCACAGTGACAGGAATGTGCTTTTCATCCCCACAAAGCATGAAAGGCAGCTGTTCGGCGGTTCTTCCAAACAGAAGGCTGGGCAATCAGTGAGTCTGGGACCCAGCAGGACTTGTGTGGGGGGGTGTTATAACAGTGGAAGCATCTGGGACCTTCTCACAGATTTTTGTCATCTTACATGGCCAATTTCACAGCATCGCTGTGAGAAATGGGCCCGGACGTGGTACCACCCTACAGACTCACACACCAACGGCTTTTCAAGGGTGCCATTGATTTTCTTGTGTTGGGTCTTGTGTTACGTCTTTCTTTCAGACGCACTGGTCTGAAACAATTTCATGGTTTCCGGGCAAGGAGGAGAAAGAGTGCAAAGCTGGATATTTAATACTACTTAAAAATAACATGTATGATTTTTTGTGTATGCATATACCACTTAAAAATCATATATGTACATATACGTCTTATTTTCACGCATGTATTTTGCATATTTAAATGAGCATGGACCAGAGATCGCTTTGTACTAAAATGATTCGTGAATGTGACTTTCTTCCCTGTTTCTTCTCAGCGTCGTAGGGGCAAGGACCACGTCTTCCCTCCCTGGGAGTCCCCTGAGTATTCCAGGGTGGTTTCTTGCATGTCGTATATGTTCTATCAGCGTTAACTGAGTTGTCATTCGAGTTCAATGGGTCCGTACCCACCCCTGCTCAGTGCAGTCTCCTTATAACATCATTTACTGCACCTCATTTCCTGCCTCTTGTCTAGATTCACCTCGTTGTCGTCCTTATTCTATCTCTCTCATCCCTTTTGCCCAAGAGAGGAGGTCAATTTTGTTCTTTCCCATACCATCCCCTTCCCACCAAGAGGGATCGTGTTGTGATCTCTCGTTGCAACACTTGTGCCAATAACTCTCCAGGAAATGACTTAAAACATCATCTGCCAATACTCCCCTCTGGGGGTTGGAAGTGGTCATTCTGTTTTATGAGCAAAGGACGCAGTCTGGGTCCTTCCCTCCCTAAAACGTTAACCAGGAGAGATTAGCTGAGAGCAACTTGTAGTTTTCATATGCAGCTGGCCGCACCAAAGTTTTGCCTCTGAATACATTTCTCTTTCGCTAACATATTCCTCACTGTGCTTTGTCTCCTTTTTTGCCAAGTTGCTTTATTTCTCTCCTTTGTCCTAACCAATCAAGAAGAAATGCCTCTCTCCACTGTTTCCGCCTGCTCTGTCTCTAGCTACTGCTAATACCCAGCTGGAGAAATGCAATGATATGTAGTCAGTAAATATTTTCTTTTAGAGTAATTTACTAAAGGAGCATTCCTTCCTTCCAATTACTTCCCTTAAAAGTATTTAGTTTATACTTTGAGTTTCTAGATTATGTTGTCTATTAACCTGTGAAAGGTTCACTGATAGGTACAGAGTCCTGCATTAGTAGATAGTAAATAAATATCTGTTGAATTCGTAAGTGAAGAAAAACAATTTTAAGGGTCCTTCATCATGCAGTCCAGCCCCCTTTGACATGCACCAGTTTGTCAGTACGTCTTCTTTCTACCAGAGCAGAAAGTCCTTGTGAGTATCTTTAAAAATCACCGTAATTAGGTAATAACTTGTTTATTAATTTAACAAATATTTAATTCCTATTCTGTATGGCATTTGGTAGATATTCAATCAACAATATGTCGAATGAATGAATGGCAAACTGATGAGACATCTAAGTGTCGTGTCCTATAAGAGACATTTGAAGAAATAGCAAGATTTTGATCAAGAAAGAGAGGCTCCCTGGGGCACTTGGGTGGCTCAGTCGGTTGAGCGTCCGATTTCGGCTCAGGTCATGAGCTCATGGTTTGTGGGTTCGAGCCCCATGTCAGGCTCTGTGCTGATGGCTCGGAGCCTGGAGCCTGCTTCGGATTCTGGGTCTCGCTCTCTCTCTGCCCCTCCCCTGCTCATGCTCTGTCTCTCTCTGTGTCTCAAAACTAAACACATGTAAAAAAAAATTTTTTTTAAAGAAAGAGGGCTCTCAGCAGGTAATAACACCTGTCAAAAAAATAAAGGATTGTCACAGATCCTGTCTGAATTTTAAAATTTGGTATTTTGGGGGCACCTGCGTGGCTCAGTCAGTTAAGCATATGACTTCAGCTCGGGTCATGATCTTGCGGTTCAAGAAATTGAGCCCCGCATTGGGCTCTGTGCTGATGGCTCAGAGCCTGGAGCCTGCTTCACATTCTGTGTCTCCCTCTTTCTGTGCCCCTCCCCTACTCATGCTTGGTATCTCTCTCTCTCGAAAATAAATAAAAATATTTAAAAACGTTTTTAATTTGATATTTTGTTTATCATAGTTTTTTTTTTTTTTTTGCACTAACTTGCTTTTTTAAATACCTTATTAAAATACGGCCTCGACTAATGGGCTTTTTGGCACCCCCTTGAGTTTTGAACAGGAGGTGAGTGCCCCCACTCACTTCACCTTAGTGGCAGGCCCTGCAGGTAACATTTACTCTGCAGGCTCAGTGGCTTTCCATCATCTCCACAAATTCAAATCACAGCATCCTTCAAAGTCCACATTAGTGCTTGGGGTGGAGGGTGCCCTGACTATTACTTGGTACTTGCATAGGAGGAGAAACAGGTATGCTCAAATTAATTCATCACAGAGGGCTCCATAGAGGGATGGACAAAAGGAACAATGACAGATGAGAGCTCAAAAGACCACTCTAATGGAGTTTTCTGGCAAATCAGATTGAGACGGTAGCTTAGATACAAGCTCTAGGTAGGACTTTGTTATGGGATGAATTGTGCCCCTTTATATGCTAAAGTCAGCATCTCAGAATGTGACCGTATTTGGAGATACAATCTCAAAGAGGTACCTGAGTTAACATGAGGTTGTTAGGGTGGGTCCTCATCCAATGTGATTATTGTCCTTATAAAGAGAGGAAATTTGGATACAGACATGAATGGAGGAAAGATAATGTGAAGACACAAGAAGAAGACGGCCACTCATAAACCAAAGAGAGAGGCCTCAAAACAAACCAATCCTACCAGCACCCTGAGGCATCTGTTGGTGGCAGGACTGACAGAAGAGGTGAAAAAGAGTAATTTGGGCAGACCAACAGAACTCCAGACACATGGAAACATAAAGGAAGAAAGAACACTGCATCACCCACTTGCACTAATGGAGTATTCTATGACCATACCCATTAGGAAATGCGGGGCAATCTATGACACGGTCAGAGTCTGATCAAATCATATATCTTCCCCTCAGAAGAAAGGGAAAGATGGGAACATAGACTTCCTCCTCTCTAAAGCTCCGTTCAAATGTTACTTCTTGAAAAAAATTCTTCAGGTTTACATGCATCCATACTCCTAGAACTGGGAGTGAGTTCTTTATCCTCTAAACTCCCACATAAATTACCAGGTATGTTCCTATAGAATCTAGCACAGTTTTCACAACTACCATTTTTTGTGTCAGTGTTTTACTGAACAAATGTAATAAATTGGGAACTAAGGAACAGACACCCTGATGTACACACCAGTAGAAATCGTAACTACTAGTAAAAGAACAGATAAATAAAGAACAACAAATAATTTCAATAACGGTAACTAAAAAACCAAGCAATTGACTAATAAACTGTGCTGGCCACCTTTCCACGTGATGTTGTTTACAACTATCATTCATCGAGCCAAGCCACAGCCGTCTGCAGAAGATACGACACAGAATCTTAAAAACAACCCCGTGGGTTAGTACCCCTCACCCCACTTCAGCAGGTATGAAAGTAATTTATTTTAGCAAACATGTATGGAGAAACGAATATGCTCCCTCGCTACATCAAGAATACAAACATAAGGTAAAGTTTTTGTCCTCAAGAAGGTCTTAGTTTAAGGAGGGGAAAATAACAAGTAAAGAACTGGATTCTAATGTAGTAAGTCAATTTCTTCATTTAACAGATATTCATTATCTACCCTGTGCTAGACACTGATCTAGGTCGTTAAAATATGTCAGAAAACAAAACAGAAAATATGATATAATGTAATATAACATAATTAACATAACAATATAACATAATTAATATAATATTAGAAAATGATGAATACAATGGAGCAAAGTACAGTAGAGGAAACAGAGGTGCTGTGGGGTGTGGGAGTTGGGTTGCAATTTTAAAGTAGGTGATCAGGATGGACCTCATTAAGAAGGTGATATTTTAAATTTTTTTAATGTTTATTTTATTTTTGAGACAGAGAGAAACAGAGCATGAGTGGGAGCATGCGTGGGGGTTGGGGGGGCAGAGAGAGAGACACACACAGAATCCGAAGCAGGCTCCAGGCTCTGAGCTGTCAGCACAGTGCCCGACGTGGGGCTCGAACTCGTCAACCGCGAGATCATGACCTGAGCCGAAGTTGGACCCTCAACCGACCGAGCCACCTAGGTGCCCCAAGAAGGTGGTATGTAACCAAAGACTTCAAGTAAGTTCACCATACAGATATCCAGGGCAGTAGAATTCCAGAAGGAGGGACTAGATGATAGCAAGGATTAAGGCAAAAGGAAGCCTGGGATGTTTAAGAAATGGCCACAAAACCAGCGTGGTTAGAACGACATGAAAAAGACACAGAGTGGTAGCAGCTGAGATTGGTGACATACCCATGGACAAGCCAAAGGGCCTTTTCAGCTGTTGTAAGGGCTTCGGATTTCATCCGCAGTGAGGAAGAAAGGTATTGGAAAGTTTTGAGCAAAGGAGTTAAGCTTGTGTTCTCTGGAAAGCAGAGGCCAGGGTGGAACCAGATAGTCAAGAGGATTTACTGGGGACGCTCCTGTGGAGGGTAAAGGTGCAAGGGCTTATTAGGGAGATACGAGTAAGTTGGCATAGACTGAAGGCCACTGCGTATGGCTGGTATCTGTAAAAGGAGAGAGGGAAGGAAAGAAAACAGACTTGGAGCAGCTTCCTACTGGAATACCTCTCTGAGAAATTCAAAAGCCTCCCATGTGTGAGGCCACAAAAGTCCAGCCCAGATGCCCTCCCCGTACTCCATCATCAGCTGGGAGCAGCCTGAGACAGCATGACTGACAAGAGCTTGAACACTGGGTGGATCCAAGGTTGTGGCAGCTGGATGCTGTTCCTCAACCACCCTTCTCTCCGTGGGTTTTCTGGAAGGAAGATCTGAACAGCACATCAGCATGGTTGCCAACAAAAGTGAAATCATCTGAATTGTATATATAAAAGATCACTCTGGCTGCTGGGTAGAGAATAGAACGCATGAGACCAAAACAGAAAACAAGAGGCAGCTGGGAGGCCACCGAGATCATCCAGGGGAAGGATGAAGGAGCTTGGGATAGAGCCATGGTTCTCAAATGGGAATGACTTTGCTTCCTAGGGGACATGTGGCAGTGTCTGGAGACACCTTTAATCGTCACAACTGGAGGGGGCAGAATGTACTACCATCATCTAGTGGGTAGAGACCAGAGATACTGCTCAATATCCTACAATGCACAGGACAGGCCCCCACACAAGAGGAATCATCCAACCCAAAATGTCAACGATGCTGAGGTAGAGAAACCCTAGCATGGGATAAAAGTGATATAAGTAAATGACTTTTCCCCCAATATTTTTTGAAGGTAGAACTGACAGAATTTGCAGTATGTCAGAAAGGAGAGTCCATGTTAAGATTCCTTGAATTTTGGATACTACTCTTCTTTTAATAGAGACAGTAAAGTCTTAGAAACAAGTGGTTTTAGGGGTGAATGCAAATTAGGAATTTTGTCTTAGATATATTGAGTACCTATGACTATGAGACATTCAACTGATGTCCGATAGGCAATATGGAGATTTTTCATGCTTAAGAGAAATGGGGGGGGGGGCGGGCAACACCATAAAGGTGGTATTTAAAGCCATTGGACCAAATGAGTTCATGTAAGATACAAGTGTTGTTAGAGAAGAGATCCAAGTTTGAGTTCTGATGCATTTCTGAGCAGAAGGTTGAAAGATGGTAGGGATCTAGTCAGTGGAGAAAGGAGCATCAGGAGGAAAATGGGGGAAAAAGGTACTATTTGTTCTGAAAGTGAGAGGAAATCTTGCTGATGGGTTAAGTAGTGATGAAGAGTGAGAACTGACCACTGAACTTGGAAAAGTGAAGGACACTGATGACCTTGAGAAAGGTGATGGCAAGAGATGATGGAGCTGTGCCTTATTGTAACCGGGCTCACAGGAAAGGGACGAGGAAGGCAGCCAGTTGAGGATGGGAAGGCTTGCTGAGGAGACAGTGCCAGCGAAAATGGCACCACAGACATACACCCCCAAATTTACCATCTGGCCCTTTCACATATACCGGAAGGAGGAGCATTCACATAATCAGAGTTTGACATGGTAAGACTGTCCTCAGGAAGAGTCAAGGACCATTAATGGCGGATGCTGTAGAGACCATGTTTACAATGAAAGTGGCTGGGTTTTTGACTTAAGACCATTTTTTTTAATAAGGTATCGGGCTTTATGACCAGTGCCCAGAGGAGGAAACCTCCTCCACACGTTTTTCTCCAGCTCAGAGGCTGTTGTATTCTCGAAAGGTTCTCCTGAATGGATGAGGGCTCTGGAGTGGTTACACCACCTGAGAATTCATTTGTTTCTTCACGTAAACAACAACAATTGCTTTATGGTATTGCTGTTACCTGGCTAGCCGGACTGAAGACTTGAGGAAATCAATAAAGGGGACCTTCAAAAAGAGGAAAAAAAATGGAGCCCTCCTACCTCCCCTCCCCACCCCCCAAGCTCCCAACACACATACATACGCTAACAACCATCATATTTTACCCCAGAGCCTTTTTGTTTTTCACTTTTTATTATTGCAAGTTTTTCTTGAGTGTCCAAAATACAAATCTTTCCTTCCACCAAGAAGGACCAGCCCTGTCAAAACTGTGTTTACGGTGCTAGATTTCCAACAGCTGGAACAGCCCAGCACGCTCACTTAACTCAAATACGCTCAGAAAACAGCAAAGGAAGTAACATTTAAAACCCTTTCTTCGCTCAGGCCACTTCCTGAATAGACCAAGAGCACACTTCCTGTTTTTCAGAAGCCCTAACTGGTTGCATTGAGAAGCTATGAATTTAATTCAGGTGCAAACTGGCTACAAATCCTTTTTTTTTTTTTTCCAACGTTTATTTATTTTTGGGACAGAGAGAGACAGAGCATGAACGGGGCAGGGGCAGAGAGAGAGGGAGACACAGAATTGGAAACAGGCTCCAGGCTCTGAGCCATCAGCCCAGAGCCTGACGCGGGGCTCGAACTCACGGACAGCGAGATCGTGACCTGGCTGAAGTCGGACGCTCAACCGACTGCGCCACCCAGGGGCCCCGGCTACAAATCCTTTAAGATGTAATATGCCTGAGGATTGCCAGAGGTCAGAATTTTCAGCTAGTCAGTGTTTTGTGTGTTTTTTAAAAAAAGTTCCTCAGCCAATTAAAACATTTTAAGTTTATTTACTTATCTATTTTGAGAGAAACAGTACATGTGAGGGTGGAGGAGGGACAGAGAGAGAGAGAGAGAGAGAGAGAGAGAGAGAGAGAGAATCCCAAGTAGGCTCCTCACTACCAGCACAGAGCCTGAGGGTGGGGCTTGAACCCATGAACCGTCAGTTCATGACCTGAGCCACTGTCAACACCTGAAAGCTTAACTCGTTGAACCACCCAGGTGCCCTTATAACTAAAATTTTAAACATCTTCCAGCAAGAACTCCATTTTAAGATATGTATCAGCACTGGAAGTAAAACTAACTGGGTTTACCAACTCTCTCTGGGCCAGTTGCCAGAATTTGCCATTTTATCAAAGAATTCACAGTGCTTCCCGTTGACTTCTCACATTCTTTTGCCTGGGATAGGAATTTGATGTTGTGACAAAAGGGGTTAAGACCAAGGCTCTGGATTCAGACTGCCCAAATTCAAATCCTGGCTTCGCCTCTGACTACCTGTGTGACGTTAAGCATTTTGCTCAATTTCTCAGTGCTTCAGGCTTTCTTCTGTTTAAAAGAACTATTTCGAGCAAGAAGGGTATAGAAGTGTTGAAATAATTATGTTACTATGTACAAAGAAATGTCTTCCCCTCTCCCCCTCCCACCTCTCTCTCCTTCTCCCTCTGATTTTTGGGTTGCATGCATGGGGGGTTGTCACCTTCAACGTGTGTACGTTATTCTAGAAAAATAGCCCTAGATCCCAAAGAGAAATGAAAAACTAGGAAACAGGAAATACAATTTCCGGTCGTAGCTCTTTCTGTCAGTAATCATGATTTCACACCAGTCTTACTGTGCCTCAGTTTGCCCATTTGGAAAACCGAGGATGATTGCTAAACTAGGTGCGATATTCCCTATGGTTTCTTCTCCCTCAGACACACAGGGAGTTGTTGCTGGAGGTTATGTATTTCAAGTAGTGTGGCTGAGCACGGATGTTAAATATCAGAAGAAACTTAGAGCCAGAAAAGAAATCTTTTTACTCCGTGTCTGAAAGACTTTTTTAAAATTCAAATTTATATTAATTTAGTGAAGAATCAACTTTCCCGACGCATGTTCATTATCAAAAATCATTTTAGCTCCCGATTCATCACAATGTATCAACTGAAAACTGCATATTCTATCAAAAGAAAAAGGAAAGCAATTAAAATAAGGCTCTGTCAGCCCACATAGCATTGTAAGGGGAAATGCATAATCTCCTGACACTTTTTATATACATAAAGTAAGTAGTTCAGAGAGCTTACCGCCATTTTGGACCTCTTGAGGTTAGGGAACCCCAAGTGGAGAGCCATTTGCCTATAAATCCCTGAGTCAGTGCTGATAAAGCAATAATAACCTGGCCCACAATGGTGTAAGTAGTAATGATATTACTAATCATTTGCAACGGCCCACTAGAGACTTCAGAAATAACCTCAGAGCAATTAACTAATGACCTACCCTTGATTATGTCTCCAGCTTTGAAAGCAAAAGGTTAGGGTTCATATGCCAAACCAGTGTTGAGAGAGTGACATAGCCTGGTGGCCGGCTCTCTTCCTGAACAGAGCACATAACTCCTACCTGCTTAATCTCCCTTCCAAGTGCACTTTCCAGAAGACGGTCATCTTTCTCGCCGTTTAACATTTTCAGGACATCTTTTTTCATTTCGGTTGAAACTGGGCGCAAACACCTTGGAAACCACGGAAAGGCAGAGAGACAAAAAGATGGCATCCATGTCCCCACCAACCACCCGATATTACATTTTTGTGTCGTCCAGTTTCCCTACATATCCATGCACGGTATTTTACTTGAAAGTCAACAGCATTTGAATACTCCTGCCTTCTTCCCTCACATGTTGTGAGTGTGTTTCCAGAGCCATGGGCCTTTTATATGGAGGCACACATTTCAGTTAACTAGTTCCTTTCTGTTGAGTATTTAGGCAGTTCCAAATGTTTCACTACTTTAAATAAGATGGAGATTCTGGTATTTCCATTCACGTATTGACACCTACTGATAGGCATACTTTCATGCACGCAACAAGTCTCTTTCCACGTCTATATTGACATTGATAAGATGAACTTTTCAAAGAGGCATCAGTATCAATGTCATCTCTGTGGTTTGAAGCATCTTACTGATGTTTTCCCCAGAACTACTGTTTTAGCTTTTATTCTTTGCATGATTCTCACATGGGAAGTGGGAGATTTGTATTTCCCTTTAATAATAAAAAAAAAATTTTTTTTACAATTATTTATTTATTTATTATTTTTTTTAAATTTTTTTTTTTAACATTTTATTTATTTTTGAGACAGGGAGAGACAGAGCATGAACAGGGGAGGGTCAGAGAGAGGGAGACACAGAATCTGAAACAGGCTCCGGGCTCTGAGCTGTCAGCACAGAGCCCAATGCGGGGCTCGAACTCACGGACCGCGAGATCATGACCTGAGCCGAAGTCGGCCGCTTAACCGACTGAGCCACCCAGGCGCCCCTGAGAAGCAGAGAGAGACAGAGCATGAGTGGGGGAGGGGCAGAGAGAGAGGGAAACACAGAATCCGAAGCAGGCTCCAGGCTCAGAGCTGTCAGCACAGAGCCCGACCCGGGGCTCGAACCCACGAACTGTGAGATCGTGACCTGAGCCAAAGTCAGGCACTCAACCAACTGGGCCACCCAGGAGCCCGGATTTGTATCTACCTTTTATCGAATTGCTGTATATGTCCCCTACACATTTTTCTACCAAGATATTAACCTTTTCCTTGTTGATTTCCTGACTGATTTCCTCTTTGACTTCCTTTATTTTATTGTCATTATATCATGACCACCTCAACAAGCTGGTTCATATGAAGGTAACTCCTCTTTTGTAACTACCGTGTTAAAAAGCGTTTTGTGTGGGGCTCCTGGGTTGCTGGTTAAGCGTCAGACTCTTGATCTTGGCTCGGGTCATGACCTCACGGTTCGTGGGATGGAGCCCAGTGTCGGGGTCTGTGCTAGTAACGCAGCGTCTGCTTGGGATTCTCTCTCTCCCCTTCTCTCTCTGCCCCTCCCCTGCTCATGCTCTCCCTCACTCTCTAAAAATAAATAAATAAAACATTTTAAGATGTTTTGTGTATATACGCAAAATGGATACTTCTAGAACATAAATTGAAA
Organism: Herpailurus yagouaroundi; assembly: GCF_014898765.1. Classification (NCBI taxonomy): domain Eukaryota; kingdom Metazoa; phylum Chordata; class Mammalia; order Carnivora; family Felidae; genus Herpailurus; species Herpailurus yagouaroundi. Next base: position 5,073,355 of record NW_024412439.1, on the reverse strand, counting down.
CCTCTTATGCATGATGGGATTTATAATGAAGCCATTCCCCTATTACTGGCATTCACTCTGCTTTATTTTTTTTTTTTTGTGAGTATGAATGAGGCTGCCGTAAACATCGTTGAGTGGCTATGCTTACTTATGGGTTCTTTCATTTCGATGGGATAGGTTCCCAGGAAGAATATTGCTGAGTCAAGGAGTATGTTCCATTTATTTTTATTTTTATGGATGTTGTCAGACTGCTTCCTGAAAAGGCCATAATAATTCACAGTTCCACCAGCAATGTATGAGAATTTCCCCATATCTACATTAGCAATAGGTATTACAGCTCTTTTCCATTTTTATAAGTCTGAAGGGTAGAAACATAGCCCTGACCACTCATGAATTCAAATGACATAAGATTTTATTGAACGTTTGGATTTTACTTCTATGAATTACAGCTTATGCCTTGATCCATTTTTTCACTTTTTCATGTCAATTTGTACGGTCCTTGTACACCATAGATTTTAATACTTTGCCAGCTGGTCTGTAAATCATTTTTTTCCCCAGAGTTCATATGTGTATATATGTACCTTGTTTATGGCAGTTCTATCGAATTGTCTGTGGCAAAGGCCCAGTATTTTAAAATTTCCAATCCACAGCTGATCAAGTTTTCATAAACTACAAAATCACACACTCAGATGTCACGGCGATGCTGAATTGCTGTAAAAGTTTATAAATGCTTATTCTTAGGGTCTTACTTATCAAGACAAGGGTTTATAGCAAACCCTAGACTGGCACTGGTCCACCAGCCACACTAAAAGTAATGCTACACCATCTTTTTTATCAAAAAAATTTTTTAATGTTTTATTTATTTTTGAAGGAGAGAGAGATAGAGTGTGAGTCGGGGAGAGGAGGAGAGAGAGAGACAGACAGACACAGAATCTGAAGCAGGCTCCAGGCTCAGAGCTGTCAGCACAGAGCCCGATGAGGGGCTCAAACTCGTGAACTGTGAGATCACGACTTGAGCTGAAGATGGACGCTGAACCGACTGAGCCACTCAGGAGCCCCTGCGCCATCTTTGTTTGCAATCAAACCTTTTCACTGCTATGTAATCAAAGTGTTTCGCTCTACAGTTTCTGGACTTCCTATCTTGTTTAAGAAGGTTAAGATTCATGTACAAGAATTGTATTGCTAAACTTATTCCATAGAAATCTCTAGTCCATGTGGGTTTTTTTCCCCCAAATTTTATTATACCCTCCCCTTTTATCTGGATTGTTCATGGTGCAGGATAGGGGTCCAATGCTAGTTTCTTTCAGATGTGCTGTCCCATTAGCTTTGTCATTGTGGAAGATATAGTCTGGTTCCCTCAGCAGTCACTCCCTCCCCCTTCTAGTTTACCTTCTTATAATATAACAGATATAATATAATATAATATAATATAATATAATATAATATAGCCTTCTGGAAGGCTAAAATCCTACACTCTCAGATCAACCATACTTTGGCTCCACATCTGATGTGCATGCCACAAAACAGACAAATCTAAGCAAGACTTAGAGCCAACAGGGCAGTATAAGTGCACGGGGATCTTCATTTTCCTGGTAAAGAAGATAGTAGAGTAGATATTTTGTTCTCTTGGGGTATCTGTGAAAGGTTTCTCAAGTTCTTCTATCATAAACGCTAAGCAATAGAATAGCAACAATGATACTTTTCCTTGAAAAGTCTTGAGTATGACTGGACCTTCTTTCTAGCGCGTAACATCCAACCATTTTTTTTCTTTCATCTTCTCAGATAGTTTCTAGGAGCTACCTAACTTATCTTAACAAATTCTTTCACTTAAACTACCTGGATTGAATTCCATTTTCTGCCACAGAAAGTCCTGACAAAACAGTCATATATAGAGTTATCTTATGTATTAAGATACTTTACTACATTCAAGAATCCATTTTGAATCGGTCGCTATCAATATACTCATGCCTGTAATAGATTGGTATTAACACAGTGGATTTATATGGTGTTCTGAGGTCTGGGTTTTTAGTATGTTTGATTTTTGTTTTTCTCAGAAATTATACTTCCATTCGAACTTAGAGATAATTTTATCACTTTCAGTCAACAAAAAGAATAACAAGCAGAAATACATTTGAGTAAAACTAAGAGACTTCTTTGAACCCTAGGCCAAAATACATGAGGACAGGGGAACCTGGTTGCTCGATCAGTTACAACCTCAGGGTTGTAAATGCGAGTCCCATGTTGGGTATAGCGATTCCTAAAAAAGAAAATCTTTAAAAAAATATACATGAAGACAAGGACTGAATGAAGAAATGGAAAATGACACAGGAAAGCTGTGTCAAAGAATAGTGAAACCAGGATACTCACAGAGTGGTATACTAATCATCACCTTTAAGAACATTTGACAAAAATAATGAACGGGAGGCACTTGCCAAAGATTGTGGGGGATTGCTGAAACCATGAGCCTTGTATAAAAGGAAGTCCTCGAAGAAATTAAACTCCTATAGATTCCCGCTCCTGTCCCACAGTTAGGCAGTAGCTTTTCTCTCTGCCTTTAGGAAATGGGAGATATATTCTCTGGAGAAAATGAACTACAGAAGCTTTGGACTTTGGGCCACCAGACATAGAGGAGGTGAAGGTGAAAATCTAGGGCAGGAGTCAGCAATTTTTTTTCCGTAAAGATCCATATAGTAAAAACTTTACACTTCACAGCCATATGATCTCTGTCACAACTACTCAAATGTGACATGGTGACACAAAAACAGCTGTATATGTCTTATATATAGATACTATAGAATGTATATAGCTGTATATACTTATACAGATGGGTGACTCTGCGTGCCAATAAAATTTTATTTATAAAAACTGTAATTGACCAATTGGCTACAATTTATAGCCCCTTTGGTCTAGGTTAACACCTGCAGGATTGAGTAAAAAACCTACATACTGAACAGGGAGACCTCTAGCCCTCCTCCTCTGACCAATAATTAGGTTTATTCACCACACTGCACTTTCTCCCAGCCCTCATCTCCCACCCAAAATATGTAAGTAAGTTAGTAAATAAGGTATTATTCTCTCAAGAAACTAAAAACCCGAACAGCAAAGCTCTACATATGCTAATATATAATGTCATTTATTAAAAAACAAAAAACAAAAAACACCAACTCGTCCAACAGAGAAGCTCATTACTTATTAAGCCCTATGAGCCTGACCCAGTAAGGCTGCAGTAGGTGGGAGTAGGGACTGGGGTTGGGCAAACTGTAGTTTTCACTCTAAAACCAGCCTCATTTTCAAATATGAACGGATAGCAAAAGGTCCTCTGACATTTGAAGGAAACTTCTAGCATAAAAAGCAGACACTGAAACAAACAAACAAGATAGACAACACAGGGATCAAGAGACAAATTCAGAGAAACTCTAATTCATATCTCCAGAGAGGCCCATTCATTTATTAAACACATGTTTACTGAGTGTTAATAGTGTGCCAAACATTTTTCTACATACAAGCAATATAGTAGTGACCAAAATACATTAAAAAACATTTGACTTCATGAATCTTTCTTCTAGAGAGAAGATAAAAGAAAATAAAGAACACTTCTTTTTAAATTATAAAACAATAAGGATCTATTGATGATTAAAAATTTGGCAGATAAATTTTTTAATTCAGTAAAAGTATTGGAAGATAAAATTAGAAATCTCTCTGAAAAATAAAAGAAATAACAAAATTAGAAGGAAAATGGGATAGAAAAGAAAATTAGAAAGTGGACCCAAAGGGTCTAACAACCAACAGATAGGAATTCCAAGAAGAGATAAAGAGGATATGAAAAAAAAATTATCAAATCAGTAATACCCCAAATTCCTTATTGCTAAGTGACATGAGTCACCAAATCAAGAAGGCCGTCAAAGTACCCACACAATAAATGAAAATTACAAACAATAAGGTGCATTTCTGTGAAATTTGACGATTCCAGAGAAGACCCTAAGGGTTGCCAGAGAAGTAGAAAAATTCATATTTGAAGATTTTGGAATAAAAATCACATCAGATATCTCTTTTTTTTTTTTAATTTTTTTTCAACGTTTATTTATTTTTGGGACAGAGAGAGACAGAGCATGAACAGGGGAGGGGCAGAGAGAGAGGAAGACACAGAATCAGAAACAGGCTCCAGGCTCTGAGCCATCAGCCCAGAGCCCGACGCGGGGCTCGAACTCACGGACCGCGAGATCGTGACCTGGCTGAAGTCGGACGCTTAACCGACTGCGCCACCCAGGCGCCCCACACATCAGATATCTCAAATGCAATAATGGAACAATGCCTTCATTTTTTTTTAATTGAAAATTATTTTCAGCTTAGGATTCCATACCCAGCCAAACTATCAGTCAAGTATAAGAGAACACAGACATTTCAGACACTCGAAAATCTAAAAAAAAAGAAAATATTTTCTTTTGTACCATTTCTAAGAAAACTACTGGAAGATGTGGTACAGCAAAAGTGGGAAGTTAGGACAAAGAGGATTCAATATTTAAAAGAAAAATGAAGGCACTCCCAAGGCATTGATGAAAGAAAGATGCAGATTAGCATATGGCTGGCAAATGACTTAAAAATTCGAATCCCTGCTAGGGTATATGGATGGATGGTTCCAGGAGAAATGTCCAGAAGTAAAAGAAAAGAAAATTATATATTATTTGACAGGTTCTTTTTCTCATGTGGAAATTTATGTTGAGAAACATTGTACCAAACTTTAGAAAATGTCAGAAGACAATCATAGACTCAAGGAAAACTTCACAAATAAAAAAAGCAATTGTTAACTCTATGCAAAATAAAAATGCATACAGGAGAGGGCGCCTGGGTGGCTCAGTTGGTTGAGTGTCCGACTTTGGCTCAGGTCATGATCTCATGGTTCGTGAGTTCTAGCCCCCCCATCAGGCTCTCTGCTGTCAGCAGCACGGAGCCAGCTTCCGATCCTCTGTCCCCTTCTCTCTCTGCCCCTCCTCCACTTCTGCTCTCTGTCTCTCAAAAATAAGTAAAACATTAAAAAATTCATACAGGAAAAGCAAAATACTCGGCTTAAAAGTAACAATATTGACATAGTTATAATGAAAACACTGACTATGGGCTTTATCATTTTTATTGAGGCATACTGTATGTGCAACAAGCTGTATCCCTTTAAACTGTATAACCAGATGAGTTTTTAACACATAACCCGTGAAACTACCACCACGGTAAAAAAACATAATGCTGCCAAGACCACCAAAAGACTCCTCACACCTCCTATTCTTTCTATCCCTTTATCTATTCCCAAACCTAGGCAATGGCTTATCTGCTTCTGTCACAATAGATGAGTTTGCATTTGCTATTATTTTATGCAAATGGAATCATACTATATATACTCTTTCAACTCAGCCGTTCCACTCTTAAGTATGTAATAAAATGAAAACATGTGCCCACACAAAGACTTGCATGTAACATTCATAGTTTTATCCACAATAACAAACAAAAAACTGGTAACAACCTAAGCATCCACCAACTGGAGAATGGATAAATAAAATATGGTGTGTCCCTATAATGGAATACTATTCAGTAATAATAAAATTATCAACAACAAAATGTGATCAGTCGACTTACCAACCAGTCTTATTTATTCCGTGCAAAGGCCTCCTGTGTTTTCTAGGTGCGTAATCATTTTATTAGCAAAATGTATTATTTTTGAATTCTTTATTTATTTATTTTTTTTTTTAAAATTTTTTTTTTCAACGTTTTATTTATTTTTGGGACAGAGAGAGACAGAGCATGAACAGGGGAGGGGCAGAGAGAGAGGGAGACACAGAATCGGAAACAGGCTCCAGGCTCCGAGCCATCAGCCCAGAGCCTGACGCGGGGCTCGAACTCACGGAGCGCGAGATCGTGACCTGGCTGAAGTCGGACGCTTAACCGACTGCGCCACCCAGGCGCCCCCTTTTTTTATTTTTTAATTTAATTTTCTTTTTTAAAAATGTTTTATTTTTGAGAGAGAGAGAGAGAGAGAGAATGAGCAGAGGAAGGGCAGAGAGAGAGGGAGACAGGGGATCCAAAGTGGGCTCTGTGCTGACAGCAGAGGCCCAACATGGGGCTCAAATTCACAAACCCCGAGATCATGATCTGAGCCAAAGTTGGTCGCTTGACCAACTGAGCCACCCAGCTGCTCCTGAATTCTTTTGGTTAAATGTTTATACCATTCATTCCATTCCTTGTCTTACTGACCTCATCTGAACATTCTAAACAATGTGGAATAATAAGTTGATTGTAGGCCTGCCTGTGTAATTCCTGAAATGGTTTACTATTTCTCTGTGCACAATATTTGCTGTTGGTTTTGGGGACGTAGTCTTTATTACATTTATGACAGTCAAGTCCATTTCTTCTATTTATATTTCACTTAGATTTTTATTATAAATGAATCCCAAATGTCTTTTCACAGATCTATTGATATGATCAATGTTATCTGTCTTTGATTTATTCATGTAGTATAGCATATTAATGAATTTCTTAATATAGACCCTTGAATAAATTTTACCTGACCATTCTTTTGCTGTGTTGCAAGGTCCTATTTACCCTAGTATCTAGTTAACATTTTTGTATCTACAGGGAAATGAAATCAAAGTTTCTTGTGCCATCTTTTTGGGATTCTATATTTATACTTTTTCTGGTTGCATGCAATGACTTGAGGCAGTTTCTACCATTTTCCATGGCCTGGAGTTGTTTAACCATTGGCGTGATCACCTCTTCTGTTAAATGTTAGGCATGGCCCAGCTGTGATACTTTCTGCTCTCAATGTCTTTTCCAACGATACCTTTTTAATCACTTTCCCAACTTATTGGAGATTGGTCTTTTCAAATTTTCTACCTCCCGAGTCAAAGTTGGTCAATTATACTGTATGAGGAAACCATTGTTTTTCCTAGGATTTCAAATGTATCACCATAGGAATTGGACGTAGACATTTTCATGAACCTTTTCATTTCTCCAGTATCTGTGATAATATCTTCTTATTTCTAATCTCATGTTTTTATTCTTGCTCTTTTTCTTCATAATCAGGCTCAGAAGGAATTGACTTCTTTTGTTGGTCGTTTCAGAGACCCAGCTTTTGATGGTGTTTCTTTCTCTTTCCTGCCATTTGTTTCTATTTCAATATATATGTTTGCTGGACAAATGAATGATAGTCATCAGCAAATAGCTCAGTATTGGAGATCATTTGGGAGAAACTGCTGAGTGAGAGAGAAGAGGCCTCTAGAACACCACCGTCTAAGGGTTGGCCAGAAAAATAATAAAGTTTCCAAAGAAGCAATGAGATTAGTGACAGAAAACTCAGGAAAGTACAAAGTCACAGAAGCCAAGATACAAGTGTTTCTTCTTGTTGGGGGAGGGGGGCACCTCTGCATCCCTTTTTCTCAGTGGCCATTATAGTCTCTAGCATGGTGTCTATGAACTTGGTATGCAGATACATAAGAGATTCCAAAAGAGGTATTTGCCTGGTTTGTGTCCTTCTTCACTTCCACCTCTCATCCCTCCAGGCAAAGGGGTGTTCATGGGATTAGGATCCCTGGTTTCTGTCACTTAACAAGCCCTCTTAACCTTCTTCAATCTAAACCCATCAGTTATTGTGTCAAGAAGAAGTCACTACGTTTCCAACATGTGAATCACACTATTCTAAGGATGTAGGTATCATGCCTATTTTTTTTTCTTAATGCTTATTTGTTTTTGAGAGAAAGAGAGATAGAGCGTGAGCAGGGGAGGGGCAGAGAGAGGGGGAGACACAGAATCCAAAGCAGGCTCCAGGCTCCAAGCTATCAGCACAGAGACTGACTCGGGGCTCAAACTCACAAATTGTGAGATCATGACCTAAGCTGAAGTTGGTCGCTTAACCAACTGAGCTACTCAGGCATCCCTCATGCCTAATTTTACTATGCTATTAAAAAAATAATAATAATGTTTATTTTTGAGAGAGAGCATGCAAGTGGGGAGGGGCAGAGAGAAGCAGATACAGAATCCAAAGCAGGCTCCAAGCTCTTAGCTGGCAACCCAGAGCCCCACACAGGGATCGAACTCTTGAACTGCGAGATCATGACCTGAGCCAAAGTCAGACACTTAACCGACTGAGCCACCCAGGCGCCCCCTTACTATGCTATTTTAAATGTTCAGGGCTTTTAAGAGGTCCTCATTAAATGGATTGACATGCATCGGTGTATAAAGTTAAGTGCTACCTTTGAAAAATAAGAAGTTTGTTCCCCTTTCAGTTCGGTGGAAAACCTCGCAACTTCTGATGACAGTGTCTTATGATGATCACTTTAGTTCTGGGACACAATAAGCCCAGGGTCTCAAACTCTTGATCTGATTTTCCATGCCTTTTGAGAGGTAGCTGCCAATAATTTTTAGTACTACTTAAACCCACTGGTTGAAATGGGACATACTGGAGTATGTGGCGAAAACTTTTCTCACCCTCTGTTTCAAGACAGGATGAGATCTCATGGTCCCGATGACGGGGGGGTGGGGGATCCATACCTAACACTGTACCAACTTGTCTTTCACTTAGGGAAAAGTGAAGAGTAAAATGTGAGATATAGATATATCTTCATCCCTTGTCTTTCCTGCTCTGTTTATCATTTGTTGAGGGACCACAACATCCTTGCATGGTTATAAATGTGCTCCGTGACTTTGATACTGTTATTATTATGATAGCAATACTTAATGGTAGAATCCAGTTACATTTCTTTGATTAAGCCAGTACACATTTACAAAGCATTGTCCAACCTATTTTTCCTTTAAACCAAGACAACAGAACTTAAGACTTCCAACTGTACGGTAAGAACTTAAGACTTCCAACTGTAC
>NW_024412439.1:5016005-5064510 GCF_014898765.1 Herpailurus yagouaroundi | reverse complement strand
TTAAGACTTCCAACTGTACGGTAAGAACTTAAGACTTCCAACTGTACCAACTGAATTGGTAAGACTTCCAATTGTAGAGTTTAAGTGGGGGCAAGAGATGATCTAATCTCTTACAGAGTTTCTAATCAACCTCATACACACGTAACTTTTTCCTTTGTTAACAAACAGCCACTGAATGCAAACTGGTGCAGCCACTCCGTAGAACAGTATGGAGGTTCCTCAAAAAGTTAAAAATAGAACTACCCTGTGCCCAGGAATTGCACTACGAGGTGTTTACACAAAGGATACAAAAATACAGATTTGAAGGGGCACTTGCACCCTGATGTTTATATCAGCATTATCCACAACGCCAAACTATGAAAAGAGCCCAAATGTCCATCTACTGATGAATGGATACAGAAGATGTGGCATACGTATACAATGGAATATTACGCAACCATCAGAAAGAGTGAAATCTTGCCATTTGCAACAATGTGGATGGGGTTAGAGTGTATTATGCTAGGCGAAATAAGTCAGTCAGAGAAAGACACAGGCCATATGATTTCATTTATATGTGGAATTTAAGAAGCAAAACAGATGAACATATGGGAAGGAGAAAGAGGAGGTGGGAAGCAAACCATAAGAGTCTCTTAATAACGGACAACAAACGGAGCATTGATGGAAGCAGGGAGGTGGGGAATGGGCTAAATGGGTGACAAGAATTAAGGAGGGTACTTGTTGGGATGAGCACTGCGTGTTATATGTAAGTGATGAATCTCTAAATTCTATCCTGAAACCCCATTATACTAAATGTTAACTAAGTAGAATTTAAATTGAATTTTGAAAAGACAAACAAACAAATAGCCACCATTCCAGATCCAAACTCCCCCCAATACAACATGTGCCCTCTGTTCGGCAATCTGGTCTGACATTGCCTCTTCTTGGCAACAAAAGGAACCAGGGTGGGAAAGACAGCCAAGTGCTTGTTTTCTTTTCCGTTTTTTACAATTTCCATCCTCTCTTAAGAAGAGTGTTCCCCATTCTGGTTCTGCTAACGTCTTCAGAAAACCACCCCAAATACTTCTCTCTTAAATGAATTTTGTCCATCAGAACACTTGGTGGAATGTTACACCTGTTTTGGTTAGTTCTCCTGACTCTGAATTTACTTCTCACTTCTAAGTATCATCTAGATTTCCCCAAAAGAGTACTAATGTGGGCGTAATCATGGCACCCCAGTAACAGCAAGAACTTTTACTTCACTGGTTCTTATCATCACCTTAAATTATAATTTCTTTAGAGTCTTGCTACCCAAAGTGTGGTCCATGGACCAGTAGCATTAGCATCACCTGGGAGCTTCTGAGAAATTCAGAAGTTCAGGGGCACCTGGGTGACTCAGTCAGTTAGGCATCCAACTGTTGATTTCAGCTCAGGTCATGATGTCATGGTTCAATAAGGTTGTGAGATGGGGGTCTGGCTCCACGCTAACAGTGGGGACTCTGCTTGAAATTCTCTGTCCCTCTCTCTCTGCCCCTCTCCCATCTGTGCACATGCTCTCTCTCTAAAATAAAGAAATTAAGAAAAAAAAAAAAAAAGAAATTCAGAAGTTCACATCCCACCCCAGACCTACTAAATTAAAATCTTCAAGATCCCCTGGCGTAACCTAAAGTTTAAGAAGCACTGCCTTAGTTCTCTGCCAAGACCTCACCATTCATTCCAAGGAATGTCCACAAATAGCTCACAAATTGTCACGTCATCTACCATGTGGCACGTGCCATCCCTCTCTCTTCTGCTCTGTGAGCACTCTTTGATGATATACACGTCTCAGTCTTTCACTGCCTGTAAGGGGTCATGAAGGCACTTTGCCGCTGTGGCCTTTGTCCACTGGCAAGCCACCTGCTCCTGGCCAATGCTGCTTGTGTGTCACCACTCAGCTTCACATGCACTCACGCAGATGGGTAAGGGCTTGTAGAATTCAAAGCATCACTTGCCCTCTGGGGCATCAAAGCAGCTCTGTATTCCCAGCATAACAAGGGAGAATGCTTCTCACACCATTTATTACATAAATGGGGAAGCAATGCTTATCCCTGCAAGTTTTTAGTGAAAATACCTTCCAGATTTTATTTGCATCTCACCTTCTCCCTCAGATTGGGACCCGAATCCAAGTTCTACTAAGGAGTTGTAGTAGTGGGATGCCACTTACAACAAGACCAAGTGAAAGGCATTAGAATTCATTCGCTCAGTCATTAGCTTACGTATTCATTTATCCATTCAAAAAAGATTTCCCGAATGCCCATGATATGTCAGGCATTATAGTAGAACCTGGGGATACGGCATCTTCCCTTCCGGTATACTTTACAATTGTGTCAAACCCTGTGAGTCCCCTGCCAGCCATCTTCTTAAGCAGTATTTTTTAAAAACTGTAACATTTTAAGACCATATGACGAGTGTCTCTCAGAACATGGTCCGCTATATGAGATCACTGAGTTTTTAAAATTTACTTCAGGAAACACTTAAAAATTCCTACAGCAGAATCACCAGGGATGCTTGAAATACAGATTCCTGGACTGAACCCCCAAACCCTCATTCTGAGTCTGGGTAGTACACAGAACGCTGTAGGATGTATCCTAGATGTTGTAAACAAGTGATCAACAATGATAATCCATTGGTGATTCTGAAGCGCATGGGGGTCAAGCAGGCTTTTACGTCTGCATCGGTTTACATATTCAGCATCTGCAGAAATTTGATCTTGAATAAAGACTGCTTCAAGGAAGACTTGGGTACTAACTGCTCTAAAGCACCCAACACAAGAACGCAGTGGGGGGCGAGGTAAGAAATGAGGACAAATCACCAAATCTTTAGGAAAGTAAAGTCAAACAGTCATGGAGGCAAGTGGGATGTGGGCACAAGGTTCCTACAGAAGTGAGGCCAAGTGAGGAAAGCAAAAGTCGGTTTGTGTGGCCCTCTGGGATCAGTGTCCAAAGGCCTTAAGCAAGTAACAAGTTCAGGGAATTTTGGAAGCCTTTCATGAGTGGTCCAGAAAGAGCTGCAAAGGCTTTGCTAGGGTCCCATGCGTCCTTTGGAGGACATTCTGCTCCATAACATGCTTCTGCTGCCCTTAAGATTTCTGCCTGAGCTGAGATTTCTGTCTGAGCTGAGAACAGGAGCATCGAGGGGAACCTGTAAGCTGGCGTCTTTCCTGCTCTGGGTCTTCTATCAGCCTCCATGGACCCCACAGATGTTCAGGTGCAGGGATAATTCCACATTCATCGATTAGAATAAGAAATAAGAAATGGTCAGCATCCTTTGCAGAAGTAGAGTAACACGGATGAAGCAGTATTTGTGGTCTCGTTCCACACGTGATTCTTTCAGGAAACAAATGACCGCCTTCAAAGAATTGGGGAGAGTCTTTGCATCTCACGGAGAGACTTCCTGTCTATAGGGAAGGGATGGATAAAATGGCTGTGATCACTGCCAACTGCAGACCATCTGTGAGGGGAAGAGACGCTGCCAGGCAGGAGGTGGCCCCCTTGCAGACAGCTCGAGGAAGAGCCAGGGGTCTGTTTAGTAACGGCTCCCTTGGAGAAACCATTTTCATGGACACTTCTCAGGGACCAGATCTGGAATCCAGGGCCACTTTATGAGGTGCTACTATAAGGTACTGAATCGATTCTTACCCAACGTTCCAGAATTTACAGAAGCGAGTGTGGAAAATCCCTCTTTTGCAAATTCCTCCAGAGCCTGAGGCAGATCTTAATCCTCTGCATGGGATTTGAGGTTTGGCAACAGGCAATGGACAATCGGAGCCAACAAGGGAGAATCAGGTCAGTGCCTAGGTGCAGTGTTGGTGTCACAGAATGATGAGGTTTCCCTGTAATAAGGATGGATCGCTTTCATGGGAAATCGAAGTAAATTCACAAATAACAGACTGATTTCCTGTGTGACTCAAATTGCAGGTAATACGCCAAGATGAAAAAAGATGGCCGACAGCAATGGCAGCACTGTTAGAAGTCACACAGAGCTGTCCATGGTCATGTGACTACGGGAAATAACCATCACTACAAAAGCTGGTATTTTACTGACTTTATTTTAATCTAATTTAATTTAATTTAATTTAATTTAATTTATTTATTTTGAGAGGGGGGCAGGGGGAGAGAGAGGGAGAGAGAGAATCTCAAGCACGCTCCGTGCTGTCAGCGCAAAGCCCGACTCGGGGCTCAAACTCACGAACCATGAGACCATGACCTGTGCCGAAAGCGAAAGTCGGACATTTAACGGACTGAGCCATCCAGGTGCCCCGGGCATTTTATTTTAAAAGGTCTTAGTAGAGTCCTGAAGCAAATGTCCTGTCCAGAGACTTATGCCACCAGGAGGCACCACCACCCAGAATGCCCACGGTCCTGGGGCTTCTAAATCCTCAGTGGTTCTTTGCTGCCCCAACCAGCTCAAAGCATAACCTGGCCTCCCGCCAGGGTCCCAGCATGGTCCTGATGCTGCAGACAGCTCTAAGGACTGGAAGGAACCAGGCATCAGACCGTCTTCCTCAGGTGTGGAGGCTTCTTCCAGTGTAGCCACGGAGCAGGAAAATGGATATTCACAGCCATAAGAAAGGACTACACAGTGCCAACGACCACCTTCCTGGTCCCTCTGGTCAGAGAAGGCTCTCACCGTCAAGTTGGACCCTTGACTCACGAGTGCAAAGTTGGTAATGGCCTCATCACCTCTCCAGGGTAAAATGTCAATCCACTCGCATGGCACCCACAATCCCCGCCCAACTGCTTCCCTAACGTGGTCACCTGCCACGTCTCCACACTTTATGCTCCAGCCATCCTGAGCCACCTACAGTTTTTCTCTGCACACTTTACCCTGCAGTCATGCTGAGCTACCTACAGTTTCCCTGTAAATCTGATCCTCTTTCCTTCATAATTTTGCCTGTAGTCCTCTCTTCCTCTACCCTGGGGATATTCAGAGGCATATTGCCTTCTCGTTACTGGCTGTGTGGCTGTAAGGAGAGGGAAGTTGAGATGATTTCTATGTCGGGATCAGATTGGGGGACAGCACCAGTACCTAGATACCATTGGACAGACTTTGTCCTGGTCTTACTTCCACCTGAACTCACCGCAAAAACCCATCATAGAATGGCTCTTCTGCCCACTCTCTCCCCGTGAGGTCTGGGAGCTCACCAGGTTCTGGCCAAAGTTCTAAATCTAAGAAGATCCTTACGGACCATTCGCCAAGAAAGCAAACGGGACTGATCTCGCTGTGCTTGTGGATCTTAAGACTGGTTATATTTTAAAATCAGTCGGGGAAATTTTTTTAAAATATAAACTCAATGAGATCAGAATGTCTGAAGCTGAGCCTGAACATCGATGACGTTTTCAAAGCTCCAAGGGGGATTCCAATGTGTGGGCCATACTGAGAACCGCTATACCATTTCCTCAACTTCCTTCTGCCCTGGCTCCTTTTCTCAATTTTCATTGCCTCAGCACCTTCCATCCACCCCTCTCATCTATGGCAGAAACTGGCTCACCCATCACAATTACCCAGTGGAAATGGAACAAGGGATTGAACTTACACTACAGTTAGGATCCTAGGCTCTAGAAACACATTTTTTCACAGTCTGTAAGGCATATAATCTGGTTTCTCACTACTTGGTTGATTTATCTCCTTTGGAAGGAATTGACTCTGACTCAATAGAAATCCTGATTAGACCAACAGATACCAGGAAGGGCACAGGAAGCCAGGTCACCAAGAGCTAATGGAGCAGATTAGAGTGGCTGGAAAACAACAACAACAACAACAACAACAACCCAGATCCAGAATGCAGATGAAAAGACTTGTCGATGAGCAAGGATTCTGGATAGACAGAATGACTGTATTAAACCCAAATGCTGGGAGGAGAGGAGACAGAGCAATCAGAGGTCACAAGACCAGAAGGAGAAAGCAGAAAGGTAGGCTCACCAGCTGGATGTTGAGAGATGGGGATTAACTGAGAAAAAGATTCAAGAGGATGTTGTAGGATGATGGAAATATTCTCTGTCTTGATGGTGGGTGACGGTTGTGTAGGTGTATTCATTTGTCAAAACTCATTGAGTGGGGTGCATTTTATAGTATGCCAATAAATTGATATAAACTCTAATTCATCAATAAAGTGAATATAGTATTTTTAAAATTAAGGAAGAATGGGTCAGGAAGTTTTGAATAGAAGAGAAGGGCCAGAGCGCTGGCCAAGCCTGGGCTGGGATGCCCTCAGTGTCACCTCACAGGCTTTGACCATGGGGGCCACAGATCAAAATCAAAGGCAACAGTGCTCCTTCACCTGAGAGTTGCATAACGTTGAGTGTCAGAGCTCAATTCCTTTCCTGAAGTATATTCCATGAAACACTAATTTCATGAGTTATTCCCCGAATAAAAGGAATCTGAAGTCAAATAAATTTTGGAAATGTTCATAATTTGTCCGTCTCTTGGATGATCATGAGATCCATTAGACCAGTTCTGTCCAAGAGAATTATAGTGTGAGTTACATTTGTAATTTAAAAGTTTCAGAACACCACCTTTAAAAAATACACTTAAGTTTAATAATACTTTTATGTCACCCAATATATCAAAAATATGAATATTCCAACATGCAATTATTATAAAAATTATTAATGAGATATTTTACATTCCATTTTTTTCACACGAAATCTGTAAAATCTGGCGTGTATTTTAACTGACAGCACATCTCAATACAAAGGAGCCATATTTCGAGTGCTCAATAGCCACATGTGTCTAGTGGCTGCCATATTGAATAGCACAGCCTTAGAATATTAAAGGCTCTGACAGCCCAACAGTAAAGGAACATCTTCAACTTGGTTTAACCCTGGATTTCTAAAGCTAATTTGACTCCCTCCCTCCCTCCTTTCTTTGTTTATTCCTTCCTTCCTTCCTTCCTTCTCTTTATTTCTTCTTTCTTTCCTTCCTTCCTTCCTTCCTTCCTTCCTTCCTTCCTTCCTTCCTTCCCTTTCTTTCTTTCTTTCTTTCTTTCTCCCTCCCTCCCTCCCTCAGTTCCATCTATTAGCATCTACTCCACAGGAACACACTTTACAAATGTCAACATAGTTCAGAGATCCGCAGGTAGTGTTCCAAAAATTAGATATCGCCTACAGACATGTTTTGATCGGTCAATACAATGCTTGTAAGTAATTTAAGCTGGCTTTTAAAACCTGGGGGATTTCACATTCAAATCTGGATTTCTAACTTCTCTACAAATGAAGACACCTGATATCATCGAGTCTGTATTCCTTCATGGCTACTAGAGGTTAAAGCTGAGTGCCGGCTGCTCTCATTGGAAAACAAGCAAGCTGGAATGGGTTTCAAGGCGCACAGAGCAGGGCATGTTTTGCTGTTCTGAACCATCCACACTGCTTCCGAAACGTACTTGTCTGTGTCTACCTTGGGCACCCCATCCAGGTGAGCGACCTGCTTAGTCTGTAGGCGTTTGAGTGTCTAATCCCTGGTCAAGCTCAGTCACCTCACGTCTCAGATAAATAAGTTCAGGTCCCCCAAACTTGAAGGTCATGAGGCTAAACTTATTTTGCTAGTTATGGAGAGATCAAGAACGATCCCCTGTTTTTCCTGACCATTCCCCCATGCTCTCTGATGCTTCTATTAAGATTCCTTCATCCACTTCTGCTTCTTCTCCTGCTATACCTCAAAAGACTCACAGAAACCTGTGAGCCACAGACTTGTGAACTCTTCACGATTAATTATGCTTTTTAAGCTAAAGATGGATGATGGAAACTATTCTCTGTCTTGACTGACACAACTTGGATCGTCACTCATGGCTAACAAGATGCTGACTTGAAACAAATCAAGGGATGATAGACCCTTTGTGGAGGTCAAAATATCGCCAGGTAGTACTGGAGATATTACCAAATTCCTTAGATAACCATTGGGTCTTCTTGTTTGGACTTAATCAAAACATCATGTCTGCTGTTGAGAATGGACATCAAGAATCTCTGAACAGAATCCCAACACAAGGAGACCGCCCTGGGCAGAATGCCAGAGCTGGCCTGATTTTACTACTCCCAGAGGGAAATGCGTTCCTCCCAGCCTTGATTCAGATCTATGGCTGATGCTTATCTTGGGGCCAAGGCCAATACCATCTTTTTTCTTTATTACAACAGTTAATTTCCCCAGAGTTTCAGCTACTTTTAATAAGAGAATATTTATCCAAGAATGTGGATAGATGTGTGTTTGAGAATGTATGGGCGCTCACATACCCATTTTAATGCAAAGTTAATTAACCTTGAACATGGCAGACTTCTTTCTTATGTCTTTTTTGACTCCTGCTTAGTGGAAAGTTAAGAAGTGACCTGTAGAGGGGCGCCTGGGTGGCTTAGCAGGTTGGGCGTCCGACTTCAGCTCAGGTCATGATCTCACGGTCTGTGAGTTCAAGCCCCGTGTCCAGCTCTGTGCTGACAGCTCAGAGCCTGGAGCCTGCTTTGGATTCTGTGTCTCCCTCTCTCTCTGCCCCTCCCCTGCTCATGCTCCGTCTCTGTCTCAAAAATAAATAAAAACATTAATAAAAACAAAGAGCGACCTGTAGAATAGAATGGATAAAAGAGCCTGGAGTTTTTTTGTTTTTTTAAAAGGTACACTCATAGCTACCCTGCACTAGCCTAGAAAGACAATGAACAAGAAGCAGAGAACCCTTAATCCGCAATGGTCTTTCTCTGTGTCTGATGGACTTGTTAGCTTACTGTGTGTTGGGAGCTAAGCAGAGAGATTTAAGTAGGAGATGATCACCGTGTTTCCCAGTGAAGACTTTTGATCTTTCCAAGAAGGGCCCTTACTTCTTCAGTTCCTTGTTACAACCCAGATCACGAGCAAGAAATGGACTAGTGACCCAGTTGAGGAAACGATGGAGGAAAGTACAACAGACATCCTCAGATTGGTCCGGGGAGGTGCCTTCCAACCACCGTGCCTCCCCCCAGCTGTGGTTGACCTCACGTGCATTTCCACAGGCGCAATAAGTTTGAGAAGAGCCATGTTTCTCTCTCCACCCTGTGTTCTCCCGGGGCATCTAGCAGTTTTCCACTTGCTGGTGGTGTTTGCCTGGTTCCCCCAGAAAGCAGAGCCCAGAGCAAAGGCTCATGTCCTCTAGTCAAGTAGGCAGGACAACACCAAGAGAAAGGAGTGAGTGAGGGGAAAAAGGGAGAAGCAGAGCCAATGGGAGGGAGTGTCATCAGGTTGGTCATCACTTGGTATCGGGTGAGACTTAGAATCAGGCGTTCTTTTTGTAGGACAAGAGGCTTATCATAGGCAACCGCTTCTAAAAAGGGAGAGAAAGAATTTTCCTATTTGGTCCATTTGATCAATTTCAGTAAAGACGTCCAAGGACAAGAGAAAAAGGTGCCAAGCCCCGTCACCTCCCCTTTGTTTTAATTTTTTTAACATTTATTATTGAGAGACAGAGAGACACAAAGCGTGAGCAGGGGACGGGTAGAGAGAGGGAGAGACACCGAATCCGAAGCAAGCTCCAGGCTCTGAGCTGTCAGCACAGAGCCTGACGCGGGGCTCGAACTCACCATCTGCGAGATCATGACCTGAGCTGCAGTCAGTCGCCTAACCAACTGAGCCGCCCAGGCGCCCCTCACCTCTCCTTTTTATAGTGACATGCTAGACTGTGTACACGAGACTTGTGAAAGAGGTCGCTGGAAATTCATACACCTGCATCATCCCATTACCTGCCCCGAGGTTATTAACGGGAGGCTCAGAAGATTAAGGAGGAAGATGAAGGTATAAAGCTTTCTTTCGAGAGGGCAACCTTTCTGTTCTCTTACCCAAGGGGGAGAGAAATAAAATGCTCCCCCCATGATAGGAACTTAAGCCTTAATAGGAACTTCAGGAGAAAAACTCAGAGACTTGACATTTTCCCATGAAATTTGGGGCCACAGGGACTGGTGGCTGCCTCACACCCGAAGAAAACATAGTAGGAGGATCCCGGTGACGGCAGCTGCATTAGGTATCGTCTGGCATCTTAGAGTTTGCTAAGGATGCATCCAGGTTGCTTTGGGTCACATGAGCTCCTTCTGGAAGGGAGCCGGCCAGAAGTCATTTTCAAATGGACCGTGCCCAAGGAACCTAGAGGAGCAAGGGGACCCCGGTAGAGGTGAACCAACAAAAAGCCAGGAGATGAAGGAGTCTTCGTGGTCAGGTAAATAGTTCACCAGTCAAGGAAACTGCAGGTAGCAGACCTCACCAGCAGGCAGGGATTCGAAAGAAACTCTCCCAGGCCCCACAACACAAGAAAGAAGCCAAAATGCTCATCATGACGCAGCAGGCAAGTGCCAACGCCTGATAAAACAGCATCACCCACGTGAGAATGCAGCCTTCCCAAAGCTCAGGACAGCGACCCTGGCTAGCCAACGCAAGAGGAGGGAGTGAGAGGACGTGGGGAAGAAGCCGGATGCGTCTCCCCTCCCGCTGCGGACTTCTGAGCCCATCTGGGTGTGAGCGGAGGGAGGGGAGAACTTTTCCATTGAATAAGAGCCCAGAGTTTTGATGGACTGGCCTGGGTTGCATTACCATCATCGCCCGAAGAAAAGTAGCCAGCAAAGCTCTGGGAACTTTCTGGGATTTCATCCAGAGGCAGAGCAAACTATGCGAACAGAATGGGTTGGGTTGGAAGAGGTAGTGGTAGGAAATTGGTCTCTGGGTGTGCCCGGCAGAGCAATCGAACAGCGACAGTGCTCGAAAGGACGGCCTTTGGGAGGGCCCTTCAAAGCTATCATGCATCCTATCTTGTCAAGTAGATGCCAAGGCAGAAACTAGATGCCATGTAATCTCATCGATTTCTTCGTTTGTACAAAAATTAACTTATTAAAATATCACAGGAGAGTGGGTTTGTGAGGCGTTCCTGGAATGAACCTTGTTCCGTTTTCTCCACCTCTCTGTTGGCCTTGCCCCACCCCGCCTGGCAAATAAACTCTGCCGACAGCAAAGATAACAGAGGTGAAATTTCTAGGTCAAAACAAAACAAACCAAACAAACCAACACCCTATTCTTTACTGCGAGACAAAAGTTGGGAGAGAATAGATGAGAACCAATACTGCCAAGTTTAAAAAACAAACTTCAGAGGTGCCTGGAGTGGCTCAGTCAGTTAAGTGTCCAACTTCGGCTCAGGTCATGATCTCGCGGTGCGTGGGTTCGAGCCCCGTGTCGGGCTCTGTGCTGACAGCTCAGAGCCTGGAGCCTGCTTCGGATTCTGTGTGTGTCTCTCTCTCTCTCTGCCCCTTCCCCACTCATGCTCTGTCTCTCTCAAAAATAAATAAACATTAAAAAAAAAAAAAAAAAAAGGAGGGAGGAGAAGAAGGATGCCTACAGTATTCCGGGGCACGTGAAGGAAGGCTGATACGCTGGCTCTCAGCTGTTATTGGAAAATGGCAGCCTTGGGCACAGAAAATAAAAAAGGAGGTAGACGGTCTATTTAAATATGAGAAATTCAAAATGGCCCCGAGTTGTCCATGGACTGGGAATGGAATGGTATGAGGGGGAACTCAAACTTCTTGGAGGGACAGAAAGTGGCCGAAAGGTTGCCCTGACCGGCCCCGGGGAGTTGCCTGGTTAAATGAAAGGAAACACGTCAGAGTGATGTCCTGGGCTCCTTGCCAGATATGAGGCTGCATCAGTACAGAAGCATCCATGCCAAACCTTCCCACTGCAATTGGGTGTGCCACCCCCCAGAGCCACCCAGGGTCCCTCCTCTGCCAAACGGAGAAAAAGACCCCACAAGGGCAACAGCTGCTGACAGTAGAGGGGGGCGTCTCAAGAGACTTCGAACAGGACGCCTCTCCTCCCAGACTCAACACCTGGCTGAGGCTGTCGCTTTCACGATCAGCAAGAGTGGAGAGGAGAGAAAAAAACTCAGATAAAGAGCTCTGAATGGACCGAGCTAGAAATCAATAGACCAGAGGCTAGAATGAACTAAATTCTCTGTAGATGGTAAGTGGTGGATCAAAGCAGAGAGAAGACAGAGTTCTAGAAAAGAAGTTCGTTCTTTCTTTCTTTCTTTCTTTCTTTCTTTCTTTCTTTCTTTCTTTCTTTCTTTCTAAGTTTATTTATTTTGAGATGCTGGGGCGGGGAGAGCAGAACGAGGGAGAGAGAGAATCCCAACCGGGCTCCTCACTGCCAGCACACAGCCCGACGTGGGGCTCGAACCCGTGAACGGTGAGATCGTGACCTGAGCGGAAATCAAGAGCTGGACGATTAACCGACTGAGCCACCCAGGCGCCCCACAAAGGTCTATTTCTAAGGTGCAGGCTGCATTTCATGGACTCTCATAGCTGTGAAATGATGCACCTTAAGAGAATACAAGGTCTTGTTTTATCCTCTTATGTGGCGGCAGAGGGAGGGAAATATGGTGGGGATAGAATAGACACGTCCCGGTTTCTGTCTTTTCTTTCCCTGATTACAACAGTAAGGAGACAAAAGACAGATTAAGCCACTTAGAAAATAGTTCTTTGGGAACTCTCTCTCTCTCTCTCTCTCTGCCCCTCCTCCCCCTCAAAATAAATAAACATTAAAAAAATTCTCTGTGGCGTCTGGTTTTTTTTCTATTCGAATAAAAATGTCTTCATTTCCCATTCCCTGCTCGTCCATAACTTCCTAAATATCAAAAGAGTTTGCATCAATTTGCTTAACGTTATACATTAAAGAAGTCTCTGGCAGGACCCGTGTTCTATAAGGAGCCGTGCTTTCCTTTCTGTGGATATTTAAGCAGAATAAATCCATTAACGAATAAAAATACATAGTAGCCTTAAAATTCCTGCCTTATGAAATTGAGGCTGTCAGTCCCAGCTTCCTTGTATTTAAAGAAGTAGCTGGACCACACCAATATGAAAACGAAGCATCCTGACAGCTCCTTGAGGTTAACGGTGAGGAACCACCTGTATTTACCATTCTGGCATCTACTCCATTAACATGCCTGCCTCGGTCTTCTTGATCTGCCAGGGACAAATGGAATGAAAATCAATATCCTCCCCCAAAAGCATTGATGAGATTTTATCCGCTCTCACATGGCAAAGGAATGTCAGATCACTTTACAGCAAGGCTTCCCCTAACAAATTGCAGGTTGTCGCTATATAAAGCCACGTCGTATGAAATCAAGAGCTGAGATGGGTGCCACCTCATTATGTTTTCCCCCTTCCCTGCAACATACATTTCATGTTTGCCTTAGTGCATTCAGATGCCAAGAAGATAAGTACTCTAGCAATCCAGACAGAAGTCTGTGGAGGCCCTCATGAATAGCTTCAGTGCATTCCCTTGTGTTGCGAATTCCAGCTTTCGGATCTTTCCAAGAAGTCCCTCTCTCTCCCTTGGCGGTGAACGAACCTGCCAGGAGTCTCGCCCCATATCCCTGGCCCTGACTTGGGCCCAGCTTTACTGAGACACGGGCGCCACCCTGGAGTGTCCACCCTGCCTGCAAGCATGCGCTCTGAGCTTTCCCCCCTCCCACACGCCTGGAGGGACGCGCGAGTAAACGGCAGCTTCCGCTGTCGGAATGAAATGGCTCTTCCTCAGCTACCTTGGTTAGGCTGATCCTGTGGCATTCACAGTGGAAAACCCGTTTCCCTAGGCCCTTCCAGGTCTCCATGGCCATTCGTGTTTCAGCTGCTTTTTTGAACTTGATTTTGAACTTCCCAGGGCCACACCAGCTGCCTTACCGCCTTACTCCTTCCCCGTCACCTGTCGGACTCATAGTATCTGCAGACCACCCTTGACTGGAGATGTTCCTAGCCTTAGGTCCATCCCTACCATTATGCCCTCATCATGTAAAGTCAGGACATCAGGGGCATGCGCCCTGGGTTTTGAGTGTGCACTTTGCGTGTTAGAACAGGGGCCAGTGAATGCTTCCCATAGAGGACCAGAGAGTAAATCACGGGCCACGGAGCTCCTGCCACAACCACAGTTCCGCCATGGTCCTGTGTATCAGTCAGGGTTCTCCGGAGAAACAGAAGCAGCGGAATCTATATGCCTATCTGTCCGTCTGTCTGTCTATCTGGCATCTGTCTATCTAGAGATATAGAGATATCCAGAGGAGACGTGTTATGGGAATTGGCTCATGTGTTTAGGGAGGCCAAGCAGGCCCACAGTCTACCGTCTGCAAACTGGAGGTATAATTCGGTCTGAGTCCTAAGGCCCGGGAACCAGGAGCTCCAATGCCTGAAGGCTGGGGAACATGGACATTCCAGCTCAAGAGGAAAAGAGGGAATTCACCTTTCCTTTACCTTTTTATTGCATTCTGGCCCCCCAAAAGATTGGATGGGCTCTGCCCTGATCTTTCGCTCAGTCTGCTGAAGCAAACATCAATCTCTCCCAGAAACACCCTCACAGACACTGCCCCCCAAACTATTATTTTACCAGCTATCTGGGCATCTCTCAGCCCAGTCAAGTTGATATGTAAAATTAGCCATCACCTCCTGCATAAAAAGCCCTACACAATGTATGTATGCAAAAGAGCCTGGCTGTGTTCTTTAAAAAAAAAAAATCTATTGGTGGACAACTAAAATTTGAATTTCTTCTGAAGTTTACAAGTCACAAACGATAGTCTTCTTTTCATTTTTTATTAAAAACCATTTAAACAGGTAAAAGCTATTCTTAGCTCAAGAGCCAGGTGGAAGCAGGTCGTGGGCCAGATGTGGCCCGTGGGACTTAGTCTACATGTTCGAGATTTCAAATAAGCCTCCTACATGGGAGCTGGCACAAAGTGGGAACCCAAAGAAAATAAAAAGTTACTTTTGAGTGAATTAACTGAGGAATGAATGAAATCGCTATGAAAAATATGTGACTGATTCCCAAGGAACTTGGAAGATGCCTTTGGTCATGTTTCTTTTTTTTTTTTTTAATTTTTTTTTTTAACGTTTATTTATTTTTGAGACAGAGAGAGACAGAGCATGAATGGGGGAGGGGCAGAGAGAGAGGGAGACACAGAATCGGAAGCAGGCTCCAGGCTCTGAGCCATCAGCCCAGAGCCCGACACGGGGCTCGAACTCACAGACCGTGAGATCGTGACCTGAGCTGAAGTCGGAGGCTTAACCCACTGAGCCACCCAGGCGCCCCAATCATGTTTCTTTTTAATTGGAGTCCAACGTTCCGTTTCTGGATTCCCCTGCATTCGGTCTTCAACCTCATGCTCCACTCACCCATTCAACAAATGTTTTAATGAACACCTACTATGGTATGGCCAGGCCTGGTGTCAGCCACTGAGGAGTGAAGAATGAATGAGACAGACCTGCCCTCTCGGAGCTCAAGCCCCCAGAAGGGCCTTTAGTGAGTGGACAAAGAATTTCACCCCTTTGTGAAATGCCTACGAGTCAGTACAGGCTATTCTGGGATCACAAGGGATGTTACCAGTCAAGACGGGAGTCAGGCTTCCTTAAAAGTTGGAAGGCTGAGTGATGTGGAGCAGGCAGACCCTTTGACCTCTACCAAAACAGGACCGCCTTGCCTTCTGATCAGTCCCTGCCCATGTCAGGCAGAAGCAAATTCTGAGATTTTCTACAGGACTGAGCCCAAAGAGCTTGTTATGGACTGAATGTGTGTGTCTCCCCCAAAATGTATACGTTGAAATACCAGTCCCCAGTTGGATGGTGTTTGCAGGTGTTTGCAGGCCCACCTGGTCATCAGGGCATGCGAGTGGAGCCCTCAAGAATGCCCTTTATCAGAAGATCACAGGAGAGAGAGAATTGTTCTCTTGGCCATGTGAGGATACAACGAGAAGACGGCCATCTAGCAACCGGGAAGGAGACACTGAATCAGCCGGCACCTCCACCTTGGACTTCCCAGCCTCCAGACTGTAAGAATTAAATGTTTGTTGTCTGAGCCCCTCAGCCTGTCGTATTCTGTTAGAGCACCTCAAACCGACAAAGACAGGGCTCACCTAACATTCAGAACACCTCTCTGAAGTTCTCTGGGAAGCCCTCTGAACATTAATTTGGACGTTTGTCGGTAATAAATTCCAAGAATCCGAGATAAGTTTCAATCTTGAAACACATGTAAAATATTTTCATCGAACAAAGAAACACCAAGCCCCGGCGGCCATGTGTTTTTATGAAAAGATACGGCAAGGTTCTCAAAATGGATGTTTCTTGCACGTCCCTTAGATAAAAGCTAGGGAAATAACATTAAATCTTAACGGAGTAGAAGTGTTTCTGAAGGGGACTAAGATAATCCGCACCAGACACATGGCTTTCTGAAGAGCTAACTCAATACCAGGCTTGAGCTCAAAGAATGTAGATGAATGGATGTTTAACATGAGCCCTCAGTGCCTGCTTTTACACACATCAAATGCCTCCAGCCAGCTTCTGACAAGTGCTGAATTGTAGCAAATTCATGATGGGTTTCTCTGATGCGTTCCTGAAGTGTCAGAGGATCCTGCTTTAATCATTGAAAGGCACAGCCAGACTTGCAGGAAGGTGGAGAAAGCCTTACACGGTGTGATGGGAGAGGCAGGAAGGCCCGCTACGCCAAACCATCTGCGCATTTCCAGGAGTCACAGGGCTGAAAGCCCTCCATTACGGCAAAACTGATCCCATCGCTGCCCCCGCCCAGCTTGGTTCAGGGACTCCCCATCAACTTCCAAATAAAATCCACATCCCTTGGAGTGATATAAAGGGATCTTCCCAAGGAAAAAAAAAGAAAAAAAAAAAACACAACAAAACCTAAGTTAGATCTCTACCTCATGCTTTAAACCAAAATACTTTCCAGATGGGTCGGAGAGTTAAATGGAAGAAATAAAACCTAAGAAGAACCTGAGAAAAATAAAATACAGAGAAGTGAGCATTCTCTGATCTGGGGATTGTAAAGGGTTACAAAACATGCAAGCAAAAAAAGAAGAAAAAAAAAAAAAGATGGATAGATTGAACCACATAAAAATTTGAAAGGTATACATTGTATATACATATGTATCACAGAAGTGAAACTGATGAAATCCTGAGGCAAGTGGCGAATAGGAGAAAATATTTCACTATATGACGAAGAGTTAATATTTTAAAACGCAAGTAGCACTTCGCAAAGAAATGACGGGGGAAGAAAGATAAATATGGCAACAGAACAAAATGGGCACAAGGCATGAACAAAAGAAGAAAGAGAAATTTATGCAATAAATCTTTATGCCTACTTTAGGCCAGACCCTATGTCCGTCATTATGAAAAAGGGTTGTGGGTGGAGGGTGATGAGGTCTGTCCAGCCAACATAGCCTAGATCCTGGGAATGTCAGGTGCCTGGGCTCTGGCTGAGTCCCTCTCTAGACTTCCCTCCCAAAGGTAGTTATCTCTCCCAAGATGGCGTCCTTCCCCTGGAAGAGCCCACACCCAGTGACTGGTAGAATGAAGGGCTACAAAGGATAGACCCCTCCCCCTTGCTTCAAGTTAAGACAACTCCAAAGGCAACCCAGCTTATGGGTCAGCCTCTCTTCTGCCCAGTCCTGTTCCATTCGCTCTCTTTCAGGTGGTGTCCCAAGGATTGCTCCCCAACAGACACATGACAGCTAGCCTATCTCAGGTCTGTTTCCAGGGGACCTGACCCAAGACAGGTGTTCAGCTTAGCCAGTAGTCAAAGAAACGCAAATGGAAGCAATGATGTGTCTTTTTGCCTATCAACTTACAAAAGATATTTCTTGAATGAGCATACCCAATGTTTCCTAAGACAACAGGACACAAATTGGGATCGCTTTTCTACAGCATAATTTAACAGATGTGTCAGATTCATGAATACGCACACCCTACGATCCATCTAATTCTAAAGATTTGGTCTTGTGGAAATATTTATAAAGAAGGTGACTTTCGTTTTAGGCATGTTGAGTGCGTAGGGAAAACACCCAGTAAGAATCTAAATGGCCGAGCGAGGGGGAAATATTTAGTAAAGTATTAAACATACCTACTATGCAGCCCTTACAAATCATCTTATAGAATATTAGCGGCATGGGGATATATTCCCTAGACTTGAAGCTTAATAAATGGTGGACAAAATCGCACGTATATTACCAGGTCACTTTTTATAATTTACCTCTTGCATGGAGGAGGTGCCTTAAATTGCTGTTGTCATTGGGGTCACAAGGTGGGGCCTCAGAGAGAAATTCAGCTGGCAGGTGCACTGCATTTGGCCAAAACAGAATTTAAACCTTAAAAGAATTTACATACCTGGTGGGGCGCTGGGAGGGAGACAGGTAGCCTCTCCATTGTGCCACTGTCCCCACTACTATTATTTGCCTTTTTTTTTTTTTCATGTCCTATGTCTGGAAGGCATTGAGTTTGTGACTCATTTAAAAGAAGGGAGCAAAAGGAGGAAACTGACTTTTGTTCAGCAAAGTGTGTTAATGGACTGTTGTGGCCGTGGGATGAGACCCTGCAAAGGTAGTTTCATTTTTTAACTGGAGCACGTGGAAAGGCCTTGGTCCCCCACACCGCAGTGGGACCACTGAAAGAGGAGGTGAGGCCCTAAGGGGAGATGGTATCTTCCAGGGGGAGACATGTTGAGTCTGAGGTGCTTGAAGCACGATTTACTGAAGATATCCATGACAAGTAGGTTCTCTAGGTCTGCGATTCTGAACAACACGGTCAGTGAAGGCTTCAGCATGAGTGAATTCATCAGCATAAGTGTGTAATGTTGTGAGGGCATAGGACCACACTGGAGAAAATGAGGGGTTTTTAAATTTTTTTTCACTGTTTATTATTTTTGAGAGAGAGACAAAGACAGAGAGCAAGCGGGGGAAGGGCAGAGAGAGAGGGAGACACAGAACCCGAAGCAGGCTCCAGGCTCCGAGCTGTCGGCACAGAGCTCGACGCGGGTCTCAAACCTACGAACCGCGAGATCATGACCTGACCGAAGGAGCCGTCCAGGCGCCCCAAAGATGAGGGTTTTCAACTGGCCTGTTAGTTGGCTAAGAGAAGCCTATAAAACCATTTACCTGCCTTCTCCAAGGACTCTCTTCCAAGGCTTCATAGACATGTTCTTCTTCTGATTTCCCTCCCTGGGCAGCGAAGGAAGGGTCCCCTGAAGGAGGGGAAGACTAAGGTAGGTAAGCGTAAGGAAGTGTCAGAGAATCTAATAAAAGAGAAATTCCCAGAATGGTGGTAATGATCAATTGTGGCAAATACTGCAAAAAAAAAAAGGAGAGGAAGTTGAAGATTTTCAAGTGCCCCTTGAATTTAGCAATAATAAGCTTTTTCAAGACCTGGGAAAATGTGGCTTTGGGGGGAGTGAAAAGTGTCAGAGCTTTGAGGCAAGAATGAGAGGCGAGGAAGAGGTGACAGCAGGTAATGCCAAAGCCTTCAAGAGGTAATAATGGCTAGTGTTCCATAAATTTTGCAGGGGCACACTCATGATTGGGTATATGTGTGTGCTCGTGTGTGTGTGTGTGTGTGTGTGTGTGTGTGTGTGCATGAAATGGCCCAGGGCAGGGTGTCTGGGGGAAAGACAGTAACCATCTGAGGTCCTTTGGGTCAGATGATCTGGGTCCCAACTGTTCAACTCTGTCATTATAGAATCTTTGCATCATTTTATGGCCTCTGGCGCATCTGTTTAGAACAGCAGTTCGCAAAAAAAAAAAAAAAAAAAAAAAAAAAAAGCTTGAATTTTGCAGGCAGGCTTGTTAAAACAGATTGCTGAGCCCCACCTCAGAGTTTCTGATTCCGTAGGTCTGAGGTGGGACCTGAGAATTTGTATTTCTAACAAATTCCCAAGTGATGCTACTGCTGATGGCTCAAGGACCACACTGGGGCAGTCACTGCTCTAGGTTTCAGCCGTGGATATTAGATCTCCCCATTAAAACTGAATTCATCCTTGGGGCGGCTGGGTGGCTCAGTCAGTTAAGCGTCTTACTCCGGCTCAGGGCATGATCTCACGGTTCCTGGGTTCGAGCCCCGCATCAGGCTCTGTGCCGACAGCTCGGAGCCTGGAGCCTGCTTCCGATTCTGTGTCTCCCTCTCTCTCTGCCCCTCCCTTGCCTGTTCCCACACTCTCACTCTCAAAAATAAACATTAAAAAAATGTTTCTTTTAAGCTGAGTTCATCCATGGAAAAGACCAGGCTTTCTCCATTTCTTTTAAGGTAAACCTCACCCTCTCAGGCAACTTCGTACAGTCCGACATGCACAAGAGGCCACTCTGCTGCCTTCCCAATATGTGACAACCTCCAAGCCAGAGGTACAGTTAATGTATAAATATTTACTCTGAGCTTTTTTCCTCCCAGTAGACTATGAAAAAGTCCCAGCTGCCAGGGCGGAAGAGAATCATCTAAGTACTTCAATTCAGCGGGGTGCTGAAATATGTTTAACAACCGACTTAGGTGGGGAGGGGTGCCCGTGTGCATCATTTGCTAATCTCTCCTGTGTAAATACCCCCACCAGGGCTGAAAGCAAAAGCTACCAATGTGGTGTCACTAAATGCAAGATTGGGTAGAGGCATCCGTGGTTGACTCCCGCGAGCCCGTGTGAGTGGGCTCCAGCCCGCCACCACCTCGTTTCCCTTGGGATTCGCAGGAGGATGGTCGTTGGCAGGGGAGTCGCTGTTCCTGAATGCTGGGTGGCCCAGCCCGGCTCAGCACCTGGACTGTCTGGTTTTTCACTGGGGGAGTCTTTAGCCTCTCGACTGCAAAATGCTAAAACTATTCCTCCAAAGGTTCCGGTGAAAACCAGTTTAAATGGTAGAGCTCCCCCAAACCCATCCCAGGACTTCTCTCACACCCACTCATGCCATCTGCTTATCGTCGGAAGTGTTCCAGGGGACAAGAAGTCCACAAAGAGGCAGCAGAGAGCCCCGGGCATTGTGTCAGATAGGACTTGGTTCTTAGAACCTCTGGCAAAGGACCAGGGCGCTGGGCTCCTGTGTGGCTCAGTCTCTTCCGTTTCCAGTCATCAAGGCTTTCAGAAATCTCAAACAGGGAAAGCAAAGCTCTTAACCACAGCTGCCATGAGAGTCACCTGTGCGGTGTTAGTTTTTTTAATATGTAAATACTCCCAGATCTCGTGACTTAATTAATCAGGAGTGGGGCTTGGGCTTGGGTATTTGTTGTTGTTGTTTAAGTTTATTAATTTATTTTGAGAGACAGAAAGTGCATGCGTGAGCATGAGTCGGGGAGGGGCAGAGAGAGAGAATCCCAAGCACTGTCAGCACAGAGCCTGATGTGGGGCTCGAACTCATTAACCTTGAGATCATGATTTGAGCCAAAGTCAAGAGTCAGATGCTTACCCGGCTGAGCCACCCAGGCACCCCAGGCTTGAGTATTTGTAAGTGTTTCTGATGTTAACAAAAAAAAAAAGAGGTGTTTCTGATGTACAGCTACAATTGAGAACCCCTTGGGCTGAGACAGAATCGTTGATCTTTTGTCCAGAGGGACCTAGACCCCGATTAGTCCAACCCTCATTTGAAGGATGAGAAAACTAAACCCCAGAAAGACTTAGTGATCTTCCCAAGATCACAAAGCTAGTTAATTACACAACGGGGCTTAGAACCTGTGCCTGGTGACTTCCACAATGGTTCCCGTGGTCCGCAAGGCAGTGCCACCAAAGACAGTGGACTTCTTGAACTTTTCTTGACAAGGGCTTGGGGACTCAGGTATTTAGCCTGGTGCCCTTTATTTCCACGTAGAAGTTCCTAACGTTTCTACTAGAAGAAGACAAACAAGGCATTGTATGGCTCCCCACCTGCATCAATACCATGGATAGGAAGTTGTCTTTGAACCCTCTTTCTCCTCAAGCTAAGAGAAAATGTTTTCTTGACTTGGCCTGCTCACAAATGAAAAAATAAATGAATAAAAAGATTAAATTTGCTTTTAAGTTACCAAATGCACCATGCAGGTCTGTAATTGACCATGAGAGTGTCGGGAAAATATGATCTATCCTCTATAAATCAGGAAACCTTAAACAGGCTCTCTAATCGTAAATGCCGATCCTGGCAATGTCCAAAAAGGCTCATGTTTATAAATTGTTCCCTGATGTTTTAAGTAAGTGCACAAACACAAATCATACTAAGGACTTCAGAAAAGACTTAGCTGTGTGGCAATTTATTATAAGCAGTGTAATTTTCATCAGTCAGGCAGCCCTAGACTGTAATTACCTCTCTACCGAAAGAGTTACAATTGCTTTCATTACATTTTCCTAGTCATATGCTCGTCTGGATTGCCACAGAGACACTGAATGGAAAATGCATTTATTCATTGTTAGTCCTCCTAATGGCTTGTTACTTGGTTTCTAAAGATGTTATCAAGTCACTTGCTTCCCCTGCTCCTCCGTGTTGGACTAGCGCCATTCATGGAAGACAAAAGAGGCTCAACTTGAAAACTCAGCTCATGGTGAGCGTCCGAAAACTGACCGGCATCTACGGATTAACCCAACCCTGGTGGAGGAATCCTCGTTCGGCTGGCTTGAGTTCAAGAGCTGAAGATTAATTAAAACCACACGCCATTGAGCCCAACGACCAGCCCCCTGGTCACAACTGAAAAGAAACCACATTTTGTTCCCTATAGTTAGAGCTTTACGGGAACATTTAAAGGACCCAGAAAGGGATCTACAGTCTGTCTCCCACATGGGTAGGTGCTTTAATTAGAGGTCACGGTCGCACCTCGGACCTTGAAACCTGCAAAAGGCAGGGGATGGTCCCATCCCTCTCATAGCCCTATTTGACCTCGATGCCGTGAAAGATAAAACTGGAAACAGAGGCACCGAACTGGGAAGGTTGGAGAGGGTGGGTGGTGAGTCGACTGTGTCTACACAGTGATGGATGAGTGTTATCAAATCAGAGCATTTTGCCAGTGGTTGAGGAAGGGTTGGCTTATTGTTTAGAACAAGAGACAACTCTGGGTCGCCTTCCACAGAGATCGTCTCAGGGATACACCTTGTGCTGGAAGCTCTACCAGTCAGGAGCTGTGGCTCTGAGTGAGACACTTGAACTTCCAGAAGCTCTCCTCCCCGAAAGTCCACTAAAGAGCCAATGACGGGAGTTGAAAATAATGACTCTTTCAAATGGCATATGGAACTTGGAACACAAAGCAACGGGGTGTCAACATGGGAAGAGAATTCTTTCCCGTGTGGGTTTTTTCTTCTCGTCTTTACTTTTCTTGTTTAAATCTGTGTCACTGCATAGAGCAGTAGTGACCCTGCCTAGGAAATGCTCACTAGCGGAGACACAGAATCCGAAGCAGGCTCTGGGTTCCGAGCTGTCAGCACAGAGCCCGACCCGGGGCTCGAACCCCCGAACTGAGATCGTGAGCTGAGCCGAAGTCGGACGCTCAACCGACGGAGCCACCCAGGTGCCCCGAGTGTTCTCATTTTATAGGTAAGAAAACTGAGTTCCAGAGATGCTCAATACTATATCAGAGTCACAGAAATGCTTCATAACCAGTGTCTCGGCTTCCAGTCCAAGAGTTTGCTATGCTACAGTCCATCCCTCCCTGATACACTTGATGAGGGACCAGCTGGTCGTCGTTAGGGAAGGCCATTCTCCCAACTCTGCCCTGCACATCACAGAGTATGCACTTTCCTTTTTTTATTAAAAAAATTTTTGTTTCATGTTTAGTTTTGAGAGAGGGAGAAAGAGAGAGACAGCACGAGCCAGGAAAGGGGCAGAGAGAGGGGGAGACACAAATCCGAAGCAGGCTCCAGGCTCCGAGCTGTCAGCACAGAGCCCGGTGTGGGGCTGGAACTCACGAACTGTGAGATCATGACCTGGGCCCGTCGGACGCTTAACCAACTGAGCCAGCCAGGTGCCCCGAGTATGCACCTTCTTGAGCATGTGAATGAACAGGAAACCCAGTAAAGGTTAGCTATATCTGAATGGTCTGTCTTCCTTCTACAGCCTTCCCTTAGAATTACTCTTAGGTCTGGGTGTGGGAATAAAAATCACACTCTCCCCACCGTGGGCGAGCCCTGGGGATGCCAGCCACATAGCACGAGCCTATGTGTGTGCAGTGACGACGTGTCTGTGTGCATGAGTGTCCACTTTTTCTTTAAGTTCATCTGCTTTTTGAGAGAGAAAGCACGAGTTGGGGAGGGGCAGAGAGAGAGGGAAAGAGAGACAATCCCAAGCAGGCTCTGCACCCTCAGCCTGGGGCCCCATATGGGGCTCGGACCCACGAACTGTGAGACGGGGACCTGAACGGAGACCGGACGCTTAACCGACTGAGCCGCCCAGGCACCCCGCATGTGTGTCCACTTTGTGACCAGCCGCTGGGGGGCTCAGAAGCAGCCTTATCCCCACCTTGAACTGTCTCCCGTGAGAGTGGCGGATGGGCACAATGTCACCCAAGCCCAAGTGAGCCCAGGTTGGCTGTGTCACAGCCGGTTAAAACCAATCCAAAATGTTCCCCGGTGACAGCTGGGTATGAATTCATACTTCACAAGGCTGGTTCATTCGGGGTAAGAATTTCTGCTTTGTCTGCTGCTGGACTAGAAGAGTTCTTGCTCTTGGATGAGTCTGTCACTTCTGCAGAAATCCTACACCCTCCATTTCCTCCCATTTGCTTGCATTTCACAAATGGCCACATCATTTTGTCAAGACCGTGGAGCTACTTGGAAATTGGGCAGAGAGTTTTGCATAATCATTCATGTCAGGCCGGTGACACTCTGTGATTACATATAATGGTCTCTGAGGAGTCCTGATGCAGGGGAATGCTACCTGGTCGGCCTCGAAGCCAAGTCTCGTTACGCCCACTTCTTAGAGAGGGACACCGAAGGAAAAAGAGCCACATCTATACCTGGGCCCCTTGTGTAGACGGGCAGGGAAAGCAGGAAGCTCGGGGTTCTTGGGTGAGCTGGCGTCAAGAAAGGAATTCGTAGTCTTGTCCAAAACGAACTTTCTCGAAAATCATTTCAGTTGATTTCTGAGCCTAGACACAAAGGCCAAAGTTCACACAAATTTCACCAGGAGGGGGAAAAAAAATTGGCTTTCACCTCAAGACACTTTATCTGTGACGATAAAGGCATGGCCATTTTTTCAAGGGTGGAAGGATGTTAGTAACAGTAGCTAGCGTGGGACATAGGCTCCCAGGGGCTCATTGCTATCCTTCCTACTTTCCCGTGTATTTAAAATTGGCCACATTAAAACTTTTTCTTTTCCAAAAAAACATACAACGTTTCTCTGTGGATGTGAGGATCGTTGCCACGTTTGACCACGCTGTTGAATTTCACATTGCGACAAGAATGCACAGTAGGGGATTCTAGAAAAGAAGCAAAATCTCTAACGAGGCCGTGAGATGAAAGGGCGGAGGCGTCGTGCACCCCTTTTCCGGGAAGAACCATGGAGGCGGAGAGTTCCCAGGGGGGAGAGGGCTGTGTGGCGTGTCAGGGAAGATGGGCTTCATACATCTCCCAGGGGCACCTGGGTGGCTCAGTCTGTTAAGCGTCTCACTCTTGATTTCGGCTCCGGTCATCATCTCACAGTTCATGAGTTTGCGCCTCGCGTCGGGGTCCGTACTGACAGTGCAGAGCCTGCTTGGGATTCTCTCGCTCCCTCTCTCTGCCTCTCTCTCTCTCTCTCTCTCTCTCTCTCTCTCAAAATAAATAAACAACTAACTTCAAAGAATAAATAGTCCCCTAGAGTTTCCTGGAAACTCTTTGCCTCAGTAACAGAGAGGCAAAAGGGGTCATCTACGCCCTGGAGTGGCACAGAAGGTTATGGAAATGCCTCTCGGATCAGAAGAGGTG
This sequence comes from Herpailurus yagouaroundi, assembly GCF_014898765.1. Lineage (NCBI taxonomy): Eukaryota > Metazoa > Chordata > Mammalia > Carnivora > Felidae > Herpailurus > Herpailurus yagouaroundi. The sequence goes on along the minus strand of NW_024412439.1, from coordinate 5,038,851 downwards.
GGGACGTAAGGGGCTTCTTGGTAAATGCCGTGTAGCCAGATGCCATGAAGGGCATGAGTCCCCCCAAAACTTCAATGCAACTCCCACCACCTGAAATGACAGACATTAGTATTTCCAATGCTAAGGCAATGGGAATGAGAGAAACTGAGCTAAAGAAAAGACTTAATCCTTAATTCTCTCCCCATCTTAATTTCTGTAACACCTCATCTATTCCCTCTGGTTTTAAGGCTTATTTATGAGTTGCCTTGCTGGCTTGTGTCTCGTGTGTGTTACACTTACCTCACCATAGACTGTAAATCCTGAGACCTGGGGATTACGTTGTACACTTTTAAAGGCTTCCCTGGCTCAGCTCAAGACCCACCTTTGCTGTTCAGTCTTCTCTGATGATTACGGTTTACGCCCTCCGTGTGTCTGACGTTTGTAATGTCTGTGTTTCAGTTAACGTATTGGGATGTTCTTGGCATTCGCTTTCTGCACCTCTTTGATATTTTATTACGACAGTATATTTCTAGGTTAATGAAATGACAGAGTAATAACGATCCTGTGAGACGCCATGGGAAGGAAAGCAGCAGATAGTCTCATGTCTCCAATGCTACTCCTGGTCTCGACCCCCTTCGTCCCTGCCCACCTTCATTAGAGGCGAGAGAAGCTTAATTTTTCAGCCCCCTCTTTCAGCTAGGAGGGGCCAGGAGGTACCAGTTGGTCAATGGGATGGAAGAAGCGGCTGGCTGAGGACTTCTGGAAAGGCTTTTTCTCTTCCCAGTAATGGAGACAAATACGGTTGGAAACACTTCTTTCTCCCTTCTTCCTGCCTAGGTTGTGGATTCTGGATGTGATGCCTGGTGTTGGGGTAACTATTTGTGACTGTGGGGGGGGGAGCAGAAGGAAGGGCAGGGTCGTCGTCCCTGATGTCACTGAGGTGCTGAACGAATATCAGCCGCCACGTACCCCGAGGCTTCTTACAGTGTGACCCCAATCTAATGACAAAATGCTCAGGCTTTATTCACTGTGACAAATGGCCATGTGCGGAGTGAGGTTACTTCATCTGCATTTAATGGAGACAAGTGGTAACCATATAAAGGAGTCTGGAAGAGCTAGGGGCAGGAAAACGATGCGGAAGCTGTTCCTTACGGGGCTCGTGGGTGGCCCAGTCGGTTGAGCATCCGACTCTTGATTTCGGCTCGGGTCGTGATCTCATGGTTTGTGAGTCTGAGCCCCACGTTGGGCTCTGTGCTGACAGGGCAGAGCCTGCTTGGGATTCTCTCTCCCTCTCTCTCTGCCTCTCTCCTGCTTGTGCTTGCTCACTGTCTCGAAATAAATAAACAACAACAAGAAAGGAGCTATCCCTTTCCTTGAGGTAAGCCACAAGGAGGACCAGGAACAGGGTGAGAGCAGAAAGGATAAACGTATGGGGGAGGGACTTACGACATGTTGCAGTTGCAGAATTAACAAACGCGGGTAACTAGTTGGGCACGGAGTGGGAAGAAGAAAGGTGGAAATAGAAACCATTTGGAGGTTTCATCGGGTGCCCGGGTGGATGGTGCTACCATGACAGAATGACTTTCAAGATGGAATGCAGGCTGTCTAATGCATCAGCCACAACCACATTCAGCCTCACGTCATGTGTGTAATGCTCGGGCCCTTAGATGAGAGCATTGAATTGGCGTGGCTTGGACCACACACCCACCTTGACCAGGGATGACACCCGGTCATCCTGGATACTCAGTCCCACCAAGACTCTGCGCAGCGGAAGGAAGGATAGTAACCCAAAGGAAAAGCAGGACACTGTTAGAAGAGGGAAGGTTAATGCAGTTTGAGAAAAAGGTATTCATGTCCGTCATGCGTACCTAATCGTAACATTCGAAAGGCTGACGGAAAGACGGAGTGCCCATGCAACAGGAAATTGTGGGAAGACTGGATTTCTGCATCCCTTATCTAGAGACCCCTAAGGTCACGCCTTTCTTCTGGTTTCCCCTTCCTCCTCAAGAACAAATCCCACCTTATGGCATTAGCGGAATCACAATACGGTTGTGGAAATAATGAATGGCAGCAAGGTCAAGGCCAACAAGGTCAAGGCAAATGTCTCACTTTTAAGTGGGAAAAAAAATCAAGTGTCTGAGCTCTTCAAAAACTGATGTATTCCTGTCCTCCCTGGTAGGCACTGACCCTACGATGAGATGGCTGGATGTGCGGCATTTTGAGTGAAAAAGGAACGGTTTCGGGGGTTACGGGGACAGGTCGGCTGCCCCGAGAAACTTTCCCCAGCTTCTACACTGCAAAACCGGAAGCAGAAGCTTCAGATCAGATGGCTCAAGGCTCATCACCAGCAACAGGAGTATTCTGGGATACTCTGGACTAAAGCAAAGGCTCTCCCTCTCCCCCTCCCACCGACCCCTTAACATTATTCAAACAAGAGCTTAAAGGAAAGAGTAAGCAAATCAGAGCTGCTTCGTGTGAAAGCAAATGTGGGGGCTCGTAATATTGCCCTCAGTCCCCCTTGTTCTGCCTCTAGTTTTTGCTACACCGCCCAAAACTAATGACTTAAGGCAATGGCCATTCGTGGGGCACCTGGGTGGCTCAGTCCGTTAAGGGTCTGACTCATGCTTTTGGCTCACGTCATGATCTTGCTGTCCGTGGGTTGGAGCCCCACATCGGGCTCTGCACTGACTGTGCAGAGCCTGCTGGGGGTTTCTCTCTCTCTCCCGCTCTCTCTCTGCTCCTCCCTCACTCACGTGCATGCTGTCTCTCTCTCAAAATAAATAAGTAAACTTAAAAAAGAAAAGACAATGGCCATTCATTTAGCTGGCGTTTCAGGAAGTCACCAAGTTGCGTTGGGCTCAGCTAACCCGTCCTGTGCAGATCTCAGTGGGGGTCATTCCCGTGCCTGCCACCTGCCACCTATCAGCCAGGCAGAGCTCCTTACAGGGTTTGGCTGGTTGAGATGACAACCACTGGGTCTCTCATCATCTCACAGACAGACGTGGGCTTCTCATGGCTTCCCCGAGCCTCAGAAGGGCAAGCTCTAATGCACAACTGCTTGTCAAGCCTTCGCCTTCCTCACCATTGATGGCGTCCCTCTGGCCGAGGCAAGTCACATACCCAAATCAGATTCCAAGAGAGGAGAAAGAGTCTCCACTTCTTGGTGGAAGGATCTGTAGTGGTAGACTGCAAGGGTATGAACACAGGGATGACGCACACGTAGAATTCGTGACCGTGTCTCAGTCTTCCATAGAAGGTAAACTCCGATGGGATTCCGTGGATCCCAATTTGGAAACCCCTGGGCGAAGCCAACCTGATTTATCCATTCTCAGTCTGGACGGATGACTTCCAGCCAGCCTAACTAATACGAGGGGAGCCAGCTATGTCCAAATCTCCTATTTTCTGCAGGCTTCTGGGTGAATAGGTTAGCAAGAGTGACTCCATCACCCAGCTAAATAGACATTTATCTTGCCTCCCCAGCCTTAGCCATCTGCCCTAACACTGCTTCTTCCTTTAAAATGCAGCATTAGCAGATAGAGACCCCTGTGCCATCCACAGACCTTGGAAAGACAGGCTGGCTTTCAGCGTAGCATGCTCTGCTAATGGTGAAGCAGTTCAAAGCCAGATAATTTAAAGCTCTTAGTTAACTCAAAGAATTCATTTGTCTTTTGATCCACCTCCCGCTCTGACAAATGCTCCCTTCCCTATCATATTCAAACACACACCCCCTTCAGAAGCCGGTAAACTCATCCCCTGCCAAGGAATGGATTTTCCCCATATTGCGCTATCTGAGTGATAAAAGGGTTTAATGTCCCAAGTTCGTTTTTCAGTAGCCAACTCAGAGACACCCGACACAGCAAAGCGCCTAAGCTCTTTCTCCAGTTATTAAACTGTTTTCCCTAATTCCTTTGGAGACTCAACCTAGCAGCAATGATTCTGAGGGCACTTCCTATTAAATCTGCATTGTGCACACAGAGATAAAGCAGGCCAGCTCGACCCTGTTTACAAGGATGACAGAGAGCTCCTGTTAGCTGCTGGTGCCGTCAGCACTTTTTCCTCTCAGAAAGGTTGTGCAGGATGGTCCCTCACAGCTCCTGGCCCCGGCACGTCCACCAACTTTGCAGACTTCCCTAAAACGCTTTCAGGGTGGGAGCTCAGAGCAGCACCGTGGGGCAGTTTTCTGGCAGGCACGACGGGAGCATGTCACAAGCTCAACCCACCTCAGAGGGATGGAAGGTTCCAGACGCACCTACATGAAGCCAGAAGTCAATCGGCAAGAGGGTGAACTTGTGTTGCATGATACAGGAAAGGGGTCTCCAAGTTGTGCGCTCAGCTCCCGAGGCGGATATAAGGTGAAGCGTTGATGTATACAAACGATACGTTACAATTATTTATTTGTGTCTCAAAAAAAAAAAGACGGGGCGCCTGGGTGGCTCGGTCGGTTAAGCATCTGACTCTTGAATTCTGTCCAGGCCATGATCTCAGAATTCTGTCCAGGCCATGATCTCACGGTTCATAAGTCGGAGCCCCGTGTTGGGCTCTGCACTGACGGTGAGGAGCCCGCTTGGGATTTTCTCTCCCCCCCGCCCCCGGCGCTGGTCCTCCCCCACTTGTGCACTCGCTAATACGTTTTTAAAAAGAAATTACATTTTTAAACTTTTCTCAAGCACCTGTATGCAGTCTCCATGTGAGCTGGCACATTGTCTCAGGGGACACACGGGTGCCCCACAGGAAGGGGTAGGAGACAGACCGAAGGAATGTCCTTCCTCACTGATATTTCATGCAGACTGTGACAGATCACAGTTTATGTGAGACGAGTAAAATTGATTTGACTACATGATTGATTTCACCTAAACCAATTCTTACAACGTGGACCAGAGGCTTAAACGATATTCTTGCAAAGATACTAGAATTGACGATACAGTGATAACATAGCCTCACAGCAATAATGCCTCACAGACATGCAGTCCGTTCTCCCTGTGCTATTTGATCTCTCTGTCAGCCGCACTATGAGGGAAAAAAAAAAAAAAAAAAAAGAATGGGGCTAATTAGATCTGACAAAAGTTTGAAATATGAATGCCCATCCACTATTGTCAATGACAAACCTCATCTAAAGTGCCTTGAAGTATGAGCTAATGATGTTTGGAACCCTTCAGGGTTAGAAAGACATTTTATTGCTTATTTCTTATTTATCCCAACCTTTTGTAATTTCTACTGTGTGTGTGTCTTTCAACATAAATGAAGATTGGAGATGCACGGTAAGAATTTTTTTTAAGTTTATTTATTTATTTTGAGAGAGAGAGAGAGAGAGAGAGAGAGAGAGAGAGAGGTGAGCAGGGGAAAGGGTGGAGAGAGAGAGAATCCCCAGCAGGCTCCACACTGTCAGTGCGGAGCCCGACGTGGAACTCAAATCCACAAACTGTGAGATCATGACCTGAGCCGAAATCAAGAGTCGGACGCTTAATCGACCGAGCCACCCAAGTTACAAGCTTGGAAGTTGCTAGGAGAACAGATCTTAAACGATCTCATCACAGGAAAAAAAATCTGTTCACTACGTATCATGGGGGATGTTCATGTGGGGGTTAACCTAGGGGATGTGATCAACTCACAGTATATACAAATACCGAATCATCATGTGATAGACCTGAAACGAACATGATGCTATAGGTCGATTACGCCTCAGTAAAAAAATAAAAGCAGTGGTAATTATACCACCTTGGATACTTTTCTAACATTTAAACCTCATAATTACAAAAAAAAAAAAAAGTGCCAATAAGTTGGAAAGTCTGGTTTAAGAAGAAGGTAAAGAGGACGGGCAGTATTCGTGTAGTCCAGAGGAAGTCGCCTATAGATTCATAGATTTTAAAACTCCCAACTTTGTATATTTCCCACTCACCATGGAGCCTCCAACTAAGAAAACAGAATTAAATTAGGTCATTGGAGCTATCTTACTTGCTAACTATTGTAGGTGTTTGCTTACATTGAGTCCTGTCCTCCTCCCAAGTCCCCTAAAGACCACGGGAGACTTTTCAAATATAAAGGAAGAGGGCATAGTCTCCTGATGGCGATGATAACATGACCTTCACCACAGCCAATAGTCACAGTGATTCCTGAGTAGGGGTCCTCTTCAAAGAGCTTGATGTATATGACCTCACTCCTCACAATAACCCTTTGAGACCCGGTGGACAGACGCTAAGGGTGGCCCCATGATCCCCAACTCCTGGTGTTCATACCTTTGAGCGGCAGCCAGGACCTGTGACTTACTCCTGATCAATGGAACACAGCAAAGGTGACATGATCATGCGACACAGTAGTGCCTGACTTGCCAGAGCCTCTCTCTCCCTGGCTGGTTTTGAGAAAGCAAGAAGCCACACGGGGGCCAAGAGTGGCCTCTGGTCAATAACCGACAAGCACATGAAGCCGTCGGTCCCACGGTCACAAGGAAATACATTTTGCAGGCACCTGCATCGAGCTGGAAGTGGATCCTTCCCCAGTCGAGTGTCAGATGAAATCTCAACCCCAGCGGACGCTTGGCCTTCAGTCTCGTAGAGGACGCAGCTGAGCGGTGCCCAGATCCTGACCCACGGAAGCCGCGAGAGAATAAATATGTGTTGTTTTAAGCCATGATGTGTAGAGCAGTACTGTTACTCAGCAAAAGATAACCACCAGAGGTATGTGTACCCGTATCCCTGTTTCACAGGGGGAAGATTAAATAAATTGCCCGAGTTCCACAGCTAGTAAGAGGTAGGGCTGAGGGGAACCCCCAGGATGTCGGGTTCTGGAAGGCTGGCCTTAACCACTCTACTTACTGCCTCTGCTAATACTGTACTGACTAGTCCATCGGTCATCTCCTTAGGGTGCAGACCCGTCTCCTGAGGCTGCAGCCCCCTCCCTTGCAATTCCATTGCCAAGTCCAAGGCATGGAATTCGTGCTGCACAAAGGAAAGAGCACGGACCAATGAGTCACGGACGTTCCTCCCATGGCTTCTGGGCAGGAGCAAAGCTTACCAGCAGGCCAAAGGCTCCAGCTGTCTGGGGCTCTGAATGAGCTCTGCCAGTAACTCAAGCTTCCCCGCACAGAAAGGAGGAAAATGAGTCTGTGGGTGTCACGGAAAGAATCTTGGCACGAAAGTCAGCGCACTTAGGCTCTGACCTTGGCTCTGCCAACCGGGAGGCCGTGGGAACCTGAGGTGGTCACTTAGCATCTCGGGGCCTCTGTCTTCTCATTCCAGGAGGAGGGGTTTTGATCGGATGATTCTCAACAGCTCCAAAAAATTCACCTAATTCTAGGGTACTGTCTTGCTAGGGTATTCTAGGGTACTGTCATTCTAGGGTACTGAATGCCTTCCCCTTCCCTCCGGAACTGAAAGGGCCCTCTTCGTTTCGGCCACCTAAGTTTTGAAAGCCAGGTGACACATTTCTAATGGAGAATAAGCAGGAGAAGAAAGAAAAAGAAACAAACAAAGGAACACCCCCCCCCCCCACCCGGGGTCAGAGACACAAGGAAGGACGGAATTCACAGCCAAAAGGGAAGAAATTCCCACCCAGAGCTGTTGGGAGCCCTGAGCCTCTAGCCTGGCCGTTTCTGCCCATCGCCCGTGCCCAGCCGCCAGGGCTCCTGTGTCCACACATTCCCTTGCAGATTGAGTCCCAGCCTGCATATGACAGCCTCATTTTTCACCGACCGCATGCAGTGAATGCGGAACTGTAATCTCTTTTTGCATGCCTCGGTTCCAGATTCATAACTGGAGGAGCCGACCCCGTTGTGTGTGAGCGACCGCTTGTTGGCCACCCCGCCGAGCCGAGCCAGGCGGCCCCGCAATCCTGTGGCTTTCTCCCTGCGTCACACTTTGTCAAAAGGCATCACGAGCTTCACAAAGAAACGGCCCCTGGAAACTCCCCGTTTTCCAATCCTTTTACTATCTAATTGTTCCTCTTCTTCAAGGCTTGGCCATCCTCAGAATAGGCCAGGGTCCCCGCCTGGGCTGTCTCCACTTTCAATCAGAATGCGCTACAAAAGAGAGAGAGGCCCTTCCCACAGCCCTGGGCTGGGCGGTGTTTACCCTCATTGTCCCAGGTTCTACTTTCTATGCCCCCGGCTGCCTCCAACAGGCCGTCCTACCCTTCCTCCAAGGGGCCAGTCCCTTCCAGCGCTAGGAAAACGTGATCCCATGAGGTAGACGGGCCCTTCGAGAACTCTCCGCTGGCTTCCCATTGCACTGAGAATGACGCCCGCCTCCTTGCCACGAACCTGGGGCCCTGCCTGCCTCCCCCACGTCACCCCCAGCGGACCTCCAGCCTGGGCGCACACCATTTCTCTTTGCGCGAATGTTCTTTGCCCAGATCCTTCCACGGCTGCTTCCTGCTTGACATTAGCCGAGGCAATGGAGGGCGGCAATGTCACCCCGATGCTGTCATGGTCAGTGTTGGGTGTGCACGTGGCTGGATTCTAGACGCAGCATCTGTGGCCCCACCTGAGGCTTCTGACTGCTGGATCCCACTCTGCCCAGAGGCAGGAACGACTGGCCCTGCCAGTGACTCGATGGCCCCGGGAGTAGCCACTCATTCGTTCTGAGCACCTTCGACGCACAGCTGAGATAACTCTGAGGCACAGGTGTACATTGGGTCCCCAGGTGCCCGCACGGTCACTTGTCTGGCACGACACCCGTTACTGGTTCCCTACTCTGTCTCATTTCCCCCTCTCCTCTGCTGGTCTTTTCTGGAATGATCTCTCCAGTCAACCGCTTGCACTCCCATCCTGGTCTCGGAGCCTGGTTAGGACATCCATCCAGGTGAAATCACATTCCCTAATCTGTCCCTATTACCTTTTTCTTTTTCAGAGTTTTTTTTTTTAAGTTTATTTATTTTTGAGAGACAGAGAGACAGACAGAGAGAGAATGAGTGGAGGAAGGGCAGAGAGAGAGAGAGAGAGAGAGAGAGAGAGGATCTGAAGCAGGCTCTGTGCTGACAGCAGAAAGCCTGATGTGGGGCTTGAACTCACGAACCGTGAGTTAACGATCTGACCTAAAGTCAGATGTTTAAGCAACAGAGCCACCCGGGCGCCCCCCCCCCCGCCCCCCGCCGCCATGACCTTTTTCTATTTTCTTTATGGCTCCTGATCTCTGATTTTTTTCTGTTTATCTAGCCACTCACTCTTTTTTGTTTTTAATGTGTATTTATTTATTTTGAGAGAGGGGAGCACAAGCAGGGGGAGGGGCAGAGAGAGGAGAGAGAGAGAATCCCAAGCAGGCTCCACGCTGTCAGTGCAGAGCCGACGTGGGGCTCAATCCCACGAACTGAGTCGACATCAGGAGTCAGGTGCTTAACTGACCGAGCGACCCAGGCGCCCCTCATTTACTCATTTTTTATTGACTCTCTTCGCTACAGAGAGAACGTAAGCTCCATGAGAGGAGAGGGATTCTTTGTTTATCCCCAGCGTCTGACCGACGCCTGACCCAAAGTAGGTGCTCAATAAATATCTGCTGAGAGACGAGTGAGCTCACAGCTGATTCTGAACTGCTTCTTCGTCTGCTCATGGGATTTCCCACTGAAGGCTAGGGTAGCCTACGAAGCCACCCCACATTTCTGACACCCCCACTAAAAACAAAAAAAACAACAACGTCAAGCCCATGGAGAGGGGGGAGTAAGGAAAGTTCTTTCCCAAGCGTCAGAGGTCACTGTCTTATCACTGAGGCACCCAGAGTTCACCATCTCTTCTGGTCACCCAGTCCTGCAGGGTAAGACCCGACCAGAAAGGACAGTTGGATGGTGTGATAAAAATGGACTCGGTCTTTACGCTCTTGGGATGATATAACTGTCGGAATGCTAGACTCCTGCCTTGAACTGAGGCGGTTTATTCCTGCCACGTGAAAAGCGCATTTTGTCCCAGGTGGCCATCCCTTGTTCTGCGGGAGGTTCTCCGCGGTTAACTGGGTCTTGGGTCTCATTCCACTGAGGAGTGAGCTTGCTTGTCAGGTGGCTGTGCCATCGGGGCTTCCAAGGGACCCTCTCTGTTCTGAATGCCGGCATCACACTGCGTGTGGCCTCGTGTGCGTCCATCCCCCGTGGAGGTGGAGAGTGTCTGCAGGGTCGTGTGTTGCTCGTGCCCATTTATTACCCTTATCCCTTATGCCTGGTGCGTCCATCTAACTTCCCCAGATCCGGGGCGCCAAAGACCATCTCTGCTTGTTCACCACTGGGCTTCTGGTGTTTACTATAATTACTATCCACTGTGGACTCTTAGTAAATACACACTGGGTGAATGAATGAATCAACAAATGAATGAATTGGAGTTTTTCCAGAGGAAGGACCACTAAAACTCATTGAAAGAGTCTCTAAGGCTCATTGACATGGAGTAGAATTTTCAGGAGCCCTGGATGAAGAAGGAGGCAGTGACAATGAATGGCCCACTAAGAAAATATCGCGGGGTCAAAGGACAGCCGGTGAAGGGCTTTAAAGGAAAATTTGGGGTTGCCCATGTGTGATTCTGCACAGGCACGCGTGGCTTAGCTATAAACAGATGGGCTAATTTCCAGAAAATTCCACCACTAATAGGCTGTCGCCAGAGCCGGGTGCTAAAACTCTTTTCTGATCATGAGGGGCATGCCCAGGATCCTCTCTTAAAATACCCAGTGACTAAGGAGACCGGAGGCAACACAAACTGCCCAAAGAGTTGAACAAGATGATGTATGAGGAGGCGTTCTACAAAGCGTAAATCTCTTTACCCACAGTGTGTTTTTGTGATGATGATAAATATCACCGCTAAGTGTATTCAGTGGATAATTAGTCCCAGACGGTGCCCCATTGGAAAAAAAAATATATATGTGTGGTCAGAAAGCCAGAATGAAATCCACTCAAAATGTAAGTCAGATCATGCTACGACCCTTCTCAAAAGCCTCCGGATACTTCTGTCCCGCTCAGAGGCAAACTCAAACCCCTTGCCACGGCCCCCAAATCAGACAGGGGACGTCTTCCATGGGGACCTCGATCAGGTCAGTCCTACAGTTGCTTTCCTGTTATTACGTCCTTCGTGTAAAATTCTAAAATCCACATGGAAAGATGCTTAACATCACGAATCGCCGAAGAAAAGCAAATCAAAGCGACAAGGAGATAGCACCTCACACCCATTGAGATGGCTATTATTAACGTAAACGGAAAATAACACATGTCGGCCATGACCCGGAGAGATTGGGACCCTCGCGCACCGTCGACAGAAAGGTAAGACGGTCCCGTCGCTACGGAAAACAGTATGGTGGTTCCTCAAAGGTGAAAAATAGAACTTCTGTACGATTTGGCAATCCCACTTCTGGGTAGACATATACCCAAAAGAATTTAAAAACGGGGAGTCAAACAGGTATCTGCACTCTGATGTTCACTATAGCATTATTCGCAGCGGACAAGATGAGGAAATGACCTGAATGTCTGCCAACAAATGAACGGAAAAAGGCAATGCGGTATAGACATATGATGGAATGGCGGCCAGCCTCAGACAGGCGGACAGTTCTGATGCACGCTACAATCCGGATGAATCCTGGGGACACCGTGCTGAGTGAAATCAGTCGGCCACGACGTCACTTCCGCGATGTGACCAGATTAGTCAGATCCATAGAGACAGAAAGTGGAAGGGTGGGCACCAGGGCCTTGGGGAGAGGGGGTGGGGAGTCAGCGTTTAAAAGAGACAGAGCTGTGGGTTGGAAAATGAAAGGAAGTTCTAGGGATGGGCGGTGCTGACTGCTGCACGATCATGTGAAGGCGCTTAATGCTACAGAACTGTACTCTTTTGTTTTCTGGAAGTTTATCTATTTTTGAGGGGGAGGGGAGGGGCAGAGAGACAGAGGCAGAGAAAGAATCCCAAGCAGCCTCCACACTCAGTGCACAGCCCGACGAGGGGTTCCATCCCAGAATCCGTGAGATCACGACCTCAGCCGAACTCAAAAGTTGGACACTCAACCGACCGAGTCACGCAGGCACCCTCCAGAACTGTGCTGTTGGAAAGGGTTAAAATGGGAGCGCCTGGGTGGCTCGGTCGGTTGAGCATCTGACTCTTGATTTGGGCTCAGGTCACGATCTCACAGGTCATGGGATGGAGCCCCGTGTCGGGCTCTGCACTGAACGTGGAGCCTGCTTGGGATTCCCTCTCTCCCACCCTCTCTGCCCCTCCCCCGCTTGCATTCTCTCAAAAATAAATATTTAAAAAAGGGTCGAAATGGGAAATTTTACATTATGTGTATTTTTTTATTTAAAAAAAAATTTTTTTTAACGTTTATTTATTTTTGAGACAGAGAGAGACAGAGCGACATAGAATCCGAAGCAGGCTCCAGGCTCTGAGCCATCAGCCCAGAGCCCGACGCGGGGCCGGAACTCACGGACCGCGAGATCGTGACCTGAGTTGAAGTCGGATGCTTAACCGGCTGAGCCACCCAGGTGCCCCTACATTACGTATATTTTAACACAATTTACAGAAAAGAAAGAACAAGAAAACCCACAGGGGTTTCCCCTCACTTCCCTCAGCCTCTGAACATCGAACATCATCCGTCCAAAATGGCGCACCTGACCACACCGCTCACAAAGCACCTCCAATCACTCCCCACCCTGTTACCTTGCTCTCTTTCTCCTCCTAGGCCCCATCCGTGCCTGACCCATTATTACTCACATCAGTATTGGATTCTGTCTGCCATGTAAGTGTCAAAGGGCAAGGCCTATGTTTGGTTCACTGCCATTTCCCCAACAGCTGGAGAGCAACGGACACCCGTAAATATCTATGAAAGAGAGGCACGAGATGCCTCTTTCTAGATGAGGACACTGGAAAAGTGAAGTAAACATACATGGTCACACATGAAATAAATGCAAAAACCAGGCCTGGGCCCCAGCCCCAAGCCTGCACCTTCTCCCAACCATACTGTGTTGTTGTTGATGGTGACATTCATTCCGGTGTCCCACCTTTTCTCCCTTGAGCGAAATCTCCCCCCAGTTCAAAATCAAGTTGCCTGGCAGCCAAAAATACACGGCTGCATTCATCCACTCAATGTGTATGTGTCAGGCACTGTGCTAGGCGTCAGGATACGGCTGAGGAGAGGAGAACGCAGTTCAGGAAGGTCAGAGCCGCACAGGCCAGGCCCATGGTGGTGAGGACTACCCTTGCCTTGGGGACACAGACCCCGGAGTTCGAGAAATCCTTAGCCAGGTGACAGGAGAAACGGACGCAAGAAGAAGGAAAGGGGACAGCACGTAATTTGTTATGAATGAAGCTTAAGGAGCAACAGGGAAGCCAAGAAATGAGGGTGACGGTATTTTGATGGATTATTGTCTGAGCAGCTAACTTTCCTTCCCTTTGCTTTCGCTTCTAGTCCCTCCCTCTTCCCTGGAGGCGATTTGCCATAGCTTGGATTTGCAGATCGGATGGGCGGGAGTTCCATTCGTGGCTCTGGGACTCGGTTTCCACCTCTGTACAATGGGAATATTGTAATACCGCCCTCACAGGATTATGAGAATTAACAGGAAAAACACGGGGAAAGGTCACTACCCAGTACTTGGTACACAGGAAGCACTTAATACATGCTGGCTTTGTTCTTATCTCGCACTGAATGCTGCACACATCTTTGTAACACATTCTTTAGCCCTTCAGAGTATTTAGGGGGTGATTTTTTTAATAGAAAAAAAATCTGAAGGAGTTTGTAGAACATTATCTGGAAGTCGACAACAGGTATACAGAATTGAAGGAATCTTCTAGAAACAACTGATTTGTTCAATCTGGTGGAATTTAAAGGTCTTGGGAGGAAACCACTGGGGTGTGGTCAGCATGACTGACTTCCCAAGTCTGTGCCCAGTAACCTTATAACAGCGGCTTGAGAACACGAGCAGAGAATCAACACCATAATAATCAACAAATACCACAACTCTGGGCTTTTTTTTTTTTTTTAACTTTTTCTCAAAAACTGGCTTATCAGTACCTCGCTGGAACTATAGCACAGGCTTTTCCAAGGTTTTGGAGGTCAGGTTTTTCCAAAATGACTGACCAGTCTCAACCTGGCGGTCCGACCCCATGTGGATGCGACCTGTGTTCACACTGAGGATATTACAACCTAAGACGTATGTGCCAAACATGTCTCAGGAGACAGACCAACATCCCTCGGGGCCGCTAAGGGAGGAAGCCATGGGTACACCTCCGTCTTGGGTGGGCACAGAGAAGGCTTCTCAGAAGCAGCGGTATCTACATTAAGTCCTAAAGGACAAGAGGTTAGGACATCCCAGGAACAGGGAGAATGGCCCAGGCAAGTACGTGTTGTGCAAAAGGGGAGAGGCGAGTGGAACCGAGCGTGCTTAGGCAAGCAAAAGTCACTTCGGCACAGAGTATGGGAGGGAAAGTGTGAGCAGGGCCAGACGGGCAGGACTGACTGTGCTGGGGTTTTCTCCTCTGCGTCATCAGGAGCCACTGGAGAGTTCGAACAGGGAGGGGGTATGACCAGAACTGCCTTTGAAAGCTCTCTGGCTGCAGTATAAGGCTAAGAAAATGTTGGTAGAGGAAGTGCCTGGGCAGCTCAGTCGGTTGAGTGCGCGACTCTTGATTTTGGCCCAGGTCGCGATCCCAGGGTCGTGGCGTCGAGCCCCGCATCGGGGTCCACGCTGAGAGCGTGGAGCCTGTGTGAGAGTCTCTCTCTCCCTCTCTCTCTCCTTCTGCCCCTCCTCCTCCATTCTTTCTCTCTCTCAAAGATAAAAAGAAAATGTCAGGTGGAGGACTGGCCAAGAGAGGCCGTGGAGAACTGCGGGGAGGAAGCCAGGGGAGTGGTCCAGGTGAGGGAGGAGGAGGGCCTCCGGGCACAGGGTAAGGCAGCTCGGGAAGGAAGGAGGGACGCATCTGAGCGCATTTTTGGTGCGGACCCTCATGACCGCAGGTGTGGCTGAAGAATTTTCGGAGAAGGCAGAGAAGAAACGCAAGTAAGGACGGGAACAGATGTGTGTGACAGCCGTGCCCACGGCTGCATCCTTCACGGCAGCGAAAGGTGGAAACGACCCAAGCATCCATCACCGGAAAAACGGAGACACACAATACTCTGTATGCATGCAATGGAATATTCCTCAGCCTTAAAAAGGAAGGAAATTCTGCCATAGGTGACAACACGGAAGAGCCCTGAGGACATTGCGCTGAGTGAAATAAGCCAGTCATAAAAGCACAAATGCTGCGTGATTCCGTGGATGCGAGGCGTAGACAGTAGGTAGATTGATAGAGCCAGAAAGTAGCAAGGAGGCTCCCAGGGGCTGGGGGGATGTGGAGTGCGGAGTTAGCATTTAAGGGGGACGGAGCTTCAGCTTGGGGTGATGAAAACATTCCTGGGGATGGACAGGAGCGATGGTCACCCCACGATGTGAATGTGCTTAACGTCGCCAAAGTGCACACATAAAACTGACGTTTTATGTTACGTATCTTTTAGCACAATTAAAAAAAAAAAAATCGAGGGGAGCGAAGGATCCAGCCCAGCCTTCAGGCTTGCGGGCTGTAGAAGAGAGTGGTGTTCCTGATGGGCCACAAGCCTCCTGACTACCCCTGCCCCGTCCGTTCAGATACCAGCCATAATGATTCTTTCCAGCAAACTGTCAGCTCGTCTGATGGAATGAACTCCACGGACAGATTGTTTGAGCAGCTGTCAGGACCCAGGGGGGTGGGGGGGGGGCAGGGCGCTAGCTGGGGAGGGCCATGAGGAAACTTTCAGAGGTCATATCTTTCGGAGGTGTTATATCTTGATAAGGGTCTGAGCCATATAATTATATTTTTACAGCTCACCAAACCTTACCCTAGATCTATTCCCTTCTCTGCACGTCAGTTTGATTTCTTGCTCTTGTTAAAGGTGGACGTGCAGGTTGAGAAATTAGAGATGAGACGTACTGATGTCTGCAACTCACTTTGAAAGGACTTTCAAAATAAGATGAATCAACGTAAACGGAAGGATCTGGGAGGAGACAAAAAGGGCAAACCGTTGGCAACCGTGGGACCTAAGTGGTCGGTACCTGGGGCACCTACAATTCTTTCCATTTTTCTGTATGTTTAAAAACTCTCATGTAAAATGTTGAGAGGAACACAATTACAGTTTTTAAAAAATGTGGTTTTTTTTTTAAATCAGTCAATTCTTATAGCACATTGCACAACCAGACAGGTTGTTAGAACTCTATGGCCATTGAGTAGCACCTAGAATAGTGGATTTTTTTTTCCATTTTATTTGAGAGAGAGAGAGAGAGAGAGAGAGAGAGCGAGCGCGCATGAGCAGGGGAGAAGGGCAAAAAGAGAGAGAGAGAGAGACTCTTAAGCAGTCTCCACCCTTAGCACGGAGCCCCACATGGGGCTTGATCCCATGACCCTGAGATCATGAGCTGGGCTGAAATCAAGAGTTGGGTGTTCAACCGACTGAGCCATCCAGGTGCCCCTAGAATAGTGGTTCTTAAGCTGTGTTCCCTAGAAGTGTTTCAGGGACTTCCTCTCCTTCAGGAAAAATAGCCCTTCTTCACTATGTTTTATATGTTGTGGATTCTGTGTAAGATTTTTGTCTTTAAAAAAAGTTTTCATTATTTATTTACTTATTTATTTTTAGTGTATGTATTTTGAGACAGAGAGAGAGTGTGTGTGTGAGCAGGGAAGGGGCACAGAGGGAGAGAGAGAAAATCCCAAGCAGGCTCTGCACTGTCAGCACAGAGCCCAACGTGGGGCTCGATCCCATGAGCGGTGAGATCACGATCCGAGCCGAAACCAAGAGTTAGACGCTTAACTGACTGAGCCACCCAGGCGCCCCCATTTTCACTACTTAAAAATGTCAACGCATCTCAATACGAACTCATCCGCGTTTGGGACTGGCCAGCCTTTGCTGTGCAAGCCTGTTCCTCACATTGCTGTACTTGGGCATCCTTGGTCTTCAGGCACTAACCGGCCAGCAACATCCCACCCTATCATCGTAACAACGCTAAACGCCCCTGGTACATTTCCCTCGTGGCCCTCGTCCCACTGACTCACCCCTATCTCTTTGGAGTTAGTGCCAAATCTAAGAAACCAAGGTCCACGGGTCTGCCCTCAAGTGGAGAACATTTTCCCACCACTGCACCTTGCCTGCGGCGCTCCTTGAGTGTTAACCATGTTACTTGGAACACTGAGACGCTGGTTTCTACCTTCCGCGTACTCTCCTTAAAAAGAAACGTTCACCCTCCCTCTTTGCAGACCTGACCTGGTGCTCTCTCCTTGCAAATGGATGGCTCCAGATGCTTCCCGGATACTCTCGCATCTTGACCTCGGAAAGAGAATGCTGCCGTGACGTTTGTACATCTGGTCTACACGGCAATCCTGCTTAGCGTTATGAACGATTAAGTTGGCTTTCAGGCAGGCATCTAAAAGCAAAAAATGAAGAAAGACCACAGTGTTTAAAATGCAGGATGAAACCCAAGCAGCGTGCCAAATGTTAAGGGACCCCATCGGCTTAGACTTTTGTCTCACACCCTCCGCTGGGACGGTGGCCTCGGAAAAGGGCGTCGGTCAGGGGGTGGCTCCATGTACCCCCGACAAACTCCTTGTTTTCTTACACGAGTGTGCACACGGAAAAGGAACGGAAAGCAAGCTGGGACAGATGTCTAATATCATTAAAGCTGGCTTCCAAAAGAATCCAGATCTCGGTTTGGTATATTAATGCTCTATTTATCTTTAAGCACAGATGGATATTTTTATTAGTATTACTTTGTTTATCTGGTTTCAAGAAAGGTTAGTCCAGGGGGCAGATGCCTCTGTTATGAGCGCACATTCCTGCCGAGGGAGTCAGAAGACAAGAGGAGGCTTTTCGGCAGAACTTTAATTAGAAAAGCCCAAGTTATAAATGTTGGCAGCTCTCGCCTGGTCTAACGAGTCCAGTTGCAACAACAAACGGAAAGAAAAATAGAACATTGGCAAGATCCTGATTTCCCACCTCGCCTCCCCACCAGCTGAAGACAGGTACGACGCAATGCCATTTCGTCCCCAAGTGTGAAACAGACCATGAAAGGGTCCAAATTCTCAGAAAACGGATGTTTTCGTAAGCAGCTGGTTATCGCTGGAGATAATCGACAGCAACAGGTCTGTTATGAACACATGGACCTTCCAGAAGCTTCGGGCTGAGGCAATTTCTATTATGGATTTCATGGCTTTTATTGGACGGCCTGTGTTCCTGGGCAGGGTGGGGGGGAAGGAGGGAATGCCCAGTGTCTCAGCACAATTATTACCTCTAGTTTGTTTTCCGTTGGAGTCGATTTCTTATTAGACTCTCCTTTTAGGGGATTTAAAATGGGATTATGGATCCATATGCCCAGGGAATTTCTTACCCGATTGGATTAGGAGAGTTCATTCGCCTGATGGTTCTCCCAAGAACCGTTACAACGGGCTTTGTTTTGTCACCAAGCTTAAATCTTTACTACTCATCTTTTTTATTCTAGTCCTTTTTCTACCACCCCTCTCTATACAGCTGCTTGTGCAGGCATGCAAAGGCAAAAAAAAAAAGCAAACGTTTTAAAGCCAAAAGTCCGGGTGTAAGAGACAGGTCTGCCTTATAGCAATTGAGCATGAACATACCGCTGACTGCTCTCTGGCACAATTTTCCTGCCTCCAAATTGGGAATCATCGTCTCCCACCCACCTTTTAAAGCTGCTTTGGGGATATGATTCCATCACAATCCTGCGCCAACCCCCCCCCCCCCCAAAAAAAAAAAATCACTCTGCCTCTTGGATCTCATGCTGTTCTCTTTCCTTTATTAAAAAAAAAAATAATAATAATGTTTATTTATTTTTGGGAGAGAGAGACAGAGAGACAGAGAGAGAGAGAGAGGAGAGGGCAGAGAGAGGGAGACACAGAATCCGACGCGGGCTCCAGGCTCCGAGCTGTCAGTACAGAGCCCGACGCGGGGCCCGAACCCATGCACCACGATGAGATCATGACCTGGGCCGAAGTCAGATGGTTTTAGACTGAGCCACCCAGGCGCCCGGCTGCTCTCCCTTTCCAACTGCTCGTGCTCGACTTTGCTTAGATTCCTCTCTTCCCCCACATGCTGTGTCCAGCCCCTCTCTCCTTATTTTCATCTTGTCCGGCTCCAATCTCCGTACCCACGTGTGCTGTTACCGCAGAGGCCCCCTCACGAATCTGCCCGCCTTGGTTTCTCCTGTTCACCTGACGCTCACGGATCCAGGTAGGTCTACCTGATCCAGAAAGGCGCTCCTGTTCTCCACGGCCGTTCCGTGGCTCTGTTTGAAACGTCACCTCTATTTGGTAGGTGTTGCTGCGTATACAACAGGACACAGACTCAGCCAGCTGGTCAAGGATCTCTGGTATCCAGTCTGACCACCTCCCCCACCCCCCGCTTTCACCAGAACCTCCCCAAACTTCCCCTTCCTAGCCAATCCGAACCCTCGCCCTTCCCTGCGTATTGCTAGTAACATCCATCCACCTTTTGCTCGTTCCTGCAGCCCCTGGAGGAGCTTCGAGCTTCTTCCTGGAGCACCGTTTCTAGTCTCCTCCTGTACGTGCTCCCATCTCTCACGGCTGAGTTCGAGTCCAACCTCCTACTTCAACTCTGTGGACACAGCCCTCCTCTTTACCGCATTACCTGTTCTTCATCATCTGTACCTCTCTTGTTCCACTTACTGTCACCTCCCCCACCATCTGGTTGTTTCCTACATGCCTGTTGGTATGACAACGTCCTTCAGGGCAAGTGCTGGGTCTGACTGGCTTGTCAGGAAGCCCCACGGTGCCAGGCACAGAGCGGACTCTCTGTAAGGCCACCTTTGAGTCAAGAGTGCCGTTTGGAGCCTGAGCTGGTGCTGTGACACCAGCGTGTTTGGACATGTCTGGCCTTCCCAGGGCCAAGGTGCACAGACACCGGAGGAGCCCTCTGGGAAATCGCCCATCCTGGGGGAGAAAAGGCAAGCAGAGAAGCTTGGCCCCCTCACAAAGCCTTAGTCATGGTGGCCGGGGCTTGGGTTTCAAATGGGCCATAATGTCTGCCTTTCAGCTTTGTCTCCTCGCCCAAGACCTGTTTACTGAAAAAAAATAAAAAAATAAAAAAATCGAGAAGGCTTTTCTGGAAGGCACATAGAGCAATTTAAAGGTCTCTGTTGGGGCGCCTGGGTGGCTCAGTTGTCGGCTCAGGTCACGATCTCACAGTTCGTGGGTTTGAGCCCCAAGTCAGGCTCTGTGCTGACAGCTCGGAGCCTGGAGCCTGCTTCGGATTCTGCGTCTTCTTCTCTTCTCTCTCTGCCCCTTCCCTGCTCGAACTCTGTCTCTCTCTTTCTCTTTCAAAAATAAACATTAAAAAAAATGTAAAAAAAAAAAAAAATTGTTTTTTTAAAGCCTCTGTTAAAACACTGGAAGTGGAGGAATTACTGCCCTGACTCCACAGAAGGAAAAATGCCTTTGGTACTGGAGGGCCCCCGAGGACACGTGGCCGTTGCTTTGAGGCCTTAAAAATGCAGCTCGTCAGAACCGAACCCCAATGGGGCCAGCAGAAAAGACATCATCAGCATCATCAGCATCATGCAGATGATGCAAAGAACTAACCATCTACCTCCAAAGACCCCCGGAAGTACTCGGGGGAGGGCCAGGAATTGCAGAGGTGAAAGAGCCTGGCAAATCACAGGTACGGCCGAGAGCAAGAGAACAGTGCAGATCACACGTGGCCGGAATGAGCAGGTGAGAGAGTTCAAGGTGATGCACACGAAAGAACCGTTCGGAGCACATACGATGGGGGTGTCAGGACGGACTGGGTCTGTAGGTTTCTCCCGGCTACACGAACACGGTCTCACAGTCTCGTCACTCTAGAATTAACCGGTCTCCTGACACCTCGCTCCCCTCTTCCATTGGATTTTTTTTTTTTTCATCTTTCCTTCCCCTACGTGTTACATCTATTTGCATCATCCCTGTGAGGCTGCTACAAATGAATCCGCTGAGCCATGGGAACTCATGTGACCAGTCCCAAGAACCTTTTGTTTGTCATTGCAAACACCCGCTATCAGATATGAACAATGACGGTGGGGGGTGGGGGGGCGCGGGGGACCCATGATGTATGTGCCTGGAGTTTGGGAACCGGCTGAAAAGGTAGCGGGGAGAGGAAGGAGCCTGGAAAGATAGACTTTCCTGCATAACCGTTCCTCATTTCTCATGCCTGATGATTATTAATTACATTTGTGCATTGATACAATTTGCCGGTTTTCTGAGGAGGCGAATTGAGCTTAGTCATTTTGGCATTTTTAAATGTAAATGAAAAATCACCCGGTGCTCCGAGCCAGGAGCGAGAAAGATAAATAACACCAGGAAGCTGGTCGTTGCCCGTCTGTCATAAAATTTCATTAGTTTTGACAGCTTGTACAACATAAGCAATGAATGAATGCTAACTACACTTCCTTGTCTGTCCGCTCCCAGAAGTCACCGGCACTGCACAGACCAGAGGGGTACCACCTGCCAGGGGGACCCCGCGAGGAAGGACACAGGGGCCTCCGTGAGCCCCACGAGGGCCCCAGGACACCCTCCTTGGGTAGTAGGCTCCTAACTTCCCTGTCCACGTGGGATGACTCTCGCGTAGGACTCCTTCGTTAACAAATAACTTCTCGATGCTTCCATGGGCCAGGCGCAGCTCTGAGTGCGTGCAGGTAAGTGCATCCACGGTGAGAAGTGCCAGGGGGGAGGCACGTCAGGGAAAGCAGAGAGGAGGTCCCTGCCCTTGGCTGCCTGAGGGATGCCAGCAAGTTGTCTGACCACGGAAGCCATGTGGGCATTGAGGCCCCCCCGCAAACGGTGACGGCCCAGGAGTCCTGAGTCTCTTGGGGTGACTGACACAGAGGCACTTCTGCTTTCTGTTCCCTCTCTTCCTTCCCTTAAACAATTCAGCCATAAAGCCGTTGGGGGGGGGGCAGAATAAAAGTCAGCATCTCTGCAGGAAGGAAAAGGAAACACGGTGGCCCAAGGGTATCAGAGTCCAAGAAGGGTGACAGGAGTGTCCCTGCAAAGTGACGGCCTGGCTGGGGGGGGGGGGGGGGGCTCTGACCCGGATGGTGGGTGTTAGGGACCCCGAAGGACAAGGAGGACATATATGTAAGCCAGCAGCCAGCGTGGGGACTCAGGGTCAAAGC
The DNA here is from genome assembly GCF_014898765.1 of Herpailurus yagouaroundi. Lineage (NCBI taxonomy): Eukaryota > Metazoa > Chordata > Mammalia > Carnivora > Felidae > Herpailurus > Herpailurus yagouaroundi. The sequence continues at coordinate 5,016,756 of NW_024412439.1, read as the reverse complement.
TGGAAGAGGGTGTCCCCATAGAAGGGCAGCCAGGGAAGGGGACTCAGCCACAGCAGGGTGAGGAGAGCATCCGCTGGTAGGGCAGTTTGGCATGGGGACTCCAAGCCCCAACGAGGCAAGGAGAAAACTGCCACAAAGGGGTGTCAGAGCTCCAGCGGGGTGAGGAGGGCATCCACAGGGACGCTCAGCAGAAGGGGCAAATGGTCACATACAAAAGCATTGGTCAAATGAGCAAACAAATTAAGGTAATGGGAGTCTGCCTTCTAACTGTCAGAGAAAGGAGGTACACATACGGGGAAAGGGAGAAGGCGAGAATAAACCCCGTGCTGTTGGATTGGAATTGAAGAGATGAGAGTAGACACGTCGTTTCCAATCCGTAGAGATAGACACTGAAATAAATACAAATGAATATACACACTCCCTTGCTGTGCCGTTGAGAGCCTGGGAACAAGAACACCCAATAAATGCAACTGTCTTTCTCATGGGTGTGGTGGAGCTGGTAATACAAAAGCTTAGAGAAGCCTGTGATATCTTTACCACCATAAAGGGAGAGCCTGCCTGGGAGTAAAACAGAGGAGAAGCAGAGCAAAGAGGGATCCTGATAACATTATTTGAAGCCCTGGATCCAGCCATGCCTGAAGCTTATCTCGTAACTGAACACAATTCTTTCTTTTTTCTTTCTTTTTCTCTCTTTTCTTTCTTTCTTTCTTTCTTTCTTTCTTTCTTTCTTTCTTTCTTTCTTTCTTTCTTT
>NW_024412439.1:4993124-5015995 GCF_014898765.1 Herpailurus yagouaroundi | reverse complement strand
TTTCTTTCTTTCTTTCTTTCTTTCTTTCTTTCTTTCTTTCTTTCTTTTCCTTCCTTCCTTTCTTCTTTCTCCTTCCTTCCTTTTTCTTCTTCCTTTCTTTCATTTTTCTTCCTTCCTTTCTTCCCTCTTCCTTCCTTCCTTTCTTCCTTCTTCCTTCCTTCCTTTTTTCTTTCTTTTTTCTTTCCTTTCTTTTTCCTTCCCTCCTCCCTTCCTTCCTTCCTTCTTCCCTTCCTTCCTTCTTTCCTTCCTTCCTTCCTTCCTTCCTTCCTTCCTTCCTTCCTTCCTTCCTGTAGGGTTGGTTGAATTGTTGGCACTTGAAGTGAAAAAGTTTTATTAATACTCTCAAAAAATTCCTGATGATTGGTCTCCATGGAATCACAACCTCAGATATTCCAGGCATCCTACTTTTTAAAAGGCATTTGTATATCCATGTTGTGTCATTTATTTAACAAACATTTATTGGGTGCCTCCTAAATGCCAGACACAATTCTGGTTTCTTAGGATACACCAGTGAAGGAAAACTGACAAGAATCTCTGACCTGTGGGACTGACATTCTAATGGAGCAAGACGGAAAATAAACAACAGACAATAACTCAATAAATAGAGGAGTATAAATGCTGTGGTGGGGGGGGGCGGAGAGGAGAAAAAGAAACGGTAGAGCATGGTAAGGGGGAGACAGACATTCCAGCACAGAAAGGGGGATTTGCAGTTTTAAATCGAATAGGCAGGGTAGAACACAGTGAGAAGGTCACACCTGAGCAACACCTGGAAAATGAACATATCAGGGATGGAGGGGAAACTGCCAGGGCAAAGGTCCTGAGGCAGAACTGGGTCTGGTGTGTTCAAGGAACAGACAGGAGTCACTGTGGCCAGAGTGGCTTCAGGAGAGAGTGATTGGGGTCGTAAAGGGAAACACTGGGGGACCAGGTGAGACCTTAAAGGTGTTTCAAACAGTCAGCTTTGACTCTAAGTGAAAGGAGTCATAAAATCATATCATATTAAGCAGAAAATTAGGTGGTCTCAGGTATCAAAGGATCACTCCGGTTGTTAACCTAAGAGTGAAGGGGTTTAGGGTGAGGAGGGTAAGAGCAGAGAGAACAGGTAGAACGAACCCCGGGGAGGGAGGCTGGTGGTTCAGGCCAAAGTAATTCCAGGGAAGAGGGGAGTCGAAAATAATTCTAGGGTTTGGGGGCGCCTGGGTGGCTCAGTCGGTTAAGCATCCAACTCTTGATTTCGGCTCCGGTCATGATCTCACGGTTCGTGAGTTCAAAACCGCATCGGGCTGACAGTGCAAAGCCTGCTTGGGATTCTCTCTCTCTCTCTCTCTCTCTCTCTCTCTCTCTCTCTCTCTGCCCCTCCCCTGCTTGCTCTCTGGCTCTCCCTCAAAATAAATAAAAATAAACTTTAAAAATATAATTCCAGGGTTTTGTGCTTGAGCAGCTATAATGAGGAGCTAAATGGGAAATGCCACAGGAGGAGAGATTTACGGGCAGAAGATCAGGAGATCAGTTCTGGACAAGCTGGGCTGGAAAAGTCTCTTAGACATCTGAGCACAGGTGCTGGGTAGCCATTACATAGAAGAAGCTAGAGTTCCAGAGATGAATTAGCACCATTTTAACGTCTGCAAACTTTTACAAAATTAGTTTATATTTAACAGTGCATTGGAGGATCAGTTTCTAAGTGCAATGCCATAAAGATCTGGCCAGAAGATCGTAAAACCTTCGCTCGGGATTTCCAGTTCTGTTGTCTTTACCGTGCCTTTCTCTAGGCTGGGGGTTCTGAGTGTGGTCTGGCCACCCCGGGGGGAACCTGAGATCCTTTCAAGGTAGATGAGAATTATTTTCATAATAATAGCAAGGCATTATTCACCTTTTCCCATTCCTGTTCATTCCTGAGCTCACAGTGGAGGTCTCCAGAGACTATGTCATGTGATTTGAAATTGAATGCAGGGATAATAGATATGAGCACATTGCTGTCTTCTGCGAAGCTGTGATATTGTGATATAATAAGAAATGTTTATTTGGGGGGAGTTGCCTGGATGGCTCAGTGGGTTACGCATCTGACTCTTGAGTTCGGCTCAGGTCATGATCTCACAATTCGTGAGTTCAAGCCCCGCGTCGGGCTCTGTACTGACAGCATGGAGCTTGCTTGGGATTCTCTCTCTCTCCCTCTCTCTCTGCCCCTCCCCACTTGTCTCCTGTCTTAAAATAAATAAATAAACTTAAATAAATAAATAAATATATATATATATATTTGGTCTTTGTCCCTGGTTCCTGGCATAGGGTATTTTAAATCCCCGAGAGATAGGAGTGAAAGGAGCCTCCGAAGTATTCGTGAAGAGCCCTTTTCAACCTTATCTGTGTTTGTGCTGATAAGGTGCCTCTTGGTGTCCCCAGAGTTTCAGGATGGGGGCTGGTAGGAGAGGGGTCAACCGCATGATGACAGGGAAGGGAGCGGGGCTGGAAAGTGAGCTCATCACCAACAGCCAATGTTTTAATTAACCGTGGCTGCTTAACGAAATCTCTGTAAAAACCCCTGAACTACAAGGTTTGGAGAAGTTCCGAGTTGGAGCTGCCGGGGCAGTGGGAGGGGGTGGTGAGCTCACAGAGGGCAAGGGAGTTCGGTGCACCTGCCCCTGTGCCTCTCCCCAGGTGTCTCCTCCATTTGGTCGTTCATTTGTATCCTTTATGATTAACCAATAAACCCTGGCACTGTCTTTCCCGGAGTTCTGGGAGCCATTCTACCAAATGATCAGACCTGAGGAGGGGGTCATGGGAACCAATTGACAGCCAATCGGTCAGAAGTGAGAGAGGCCCGTGGTCTGTGGCCGGCATCTGAAGCACCGGACTGACAACAGACTGACCTGTGTCTCTGGAGGTCAGAGGTGTGGTCCACTAGGGTGACAGGATCCTCCTTAGAAGCTCCATGGACAGGCACTTGCGGTCCCGGAGGCGGGCCCCATTCATCCAGACCGGGCCTGTCACCTAGAGAGAGAATCTTCTTCACTCTTGGCTGTTTGTGGTGAGGTCATCTGGACCTCCCGTGTTCACCAACCCCCCCCCCCCCCAGCATTTTCCCCACACCACTGTGGGCTTGTTGCCATAAAAGCATTGTCTTGCTTCCTCTCCAGAACTTTCCACGTATACAGTGATCATTTTGTAAATTATCACGCATATCCAACACACATGCATGCACGCGCACACACACACACACACACAGGCTGGATATAGAGGAGATCCAGATCTAAAATCGAAAAACTTAAGAAAAACAGAAATGCTGATTTTGACCTTGAAATGTCAGGATGAGCCCTATGAAATAATACAACATATAAAAACTTGTCTCTGCCCCTGGTTCCTGGCACAGAGCTCCGAAAACCCTTGTAATTAATTCCCTGGGTGATAAGGGTGTCTTCTGTTCCCATGAGGGGACGCTCGGTGGGTTCCGGGACGGCTTTGGGATGGGGCTGGGTGCCAGAATGAGTAAGCCAGGATTAAAAGCTTCGAACTGTCGGCCCCATCTTCCAGCCCTGGGCAAGGGGAGAAGGGCTGGAGGTTGACTTAATGATCCATGATGTGCCTGCATAATAAAAACTCCGTCAAAATCCTGAAAGTACGGGGTCTGGAAATGCCAGGTGGGTAAACACATCGACACGCGATTAGAATTCTTTCACTTGTGGTACTTCTGGATCTTGCCCTATGTATCCCTTCATCTGGCTGTTTATTCCCACCCTTTGTAATACCCTATATTAAAAAAAAAAAATTAAGGGGCGCCTGGGTGGCGCAGTCGGTTAAGCGTCCGACTTCAGCCGGGTCACGATCTCGCGGTCCGTGAGTTCGAGCCCCGCGTCGGGCTCTGGGTTGATGGCTCGGAGCCTGGACCCTGTTTCTGATTCTGTGTCTCCCTCTCTCTCTGCCCCTCCCCTGTTCATGCTCTGTCTCTCTCTGTCCCCCAAAAATAAATAAACGTTAAAAAAAAAATTAAAAAAAAAATTAAACATATTTCCCTGAGTTCTGTGAGCCCTCCCTGCAAATTATCAAATACAAAGAGCTGATTGTGGGAAGTCCTATTTACAGCTGGTCAGTCAGAGGTACAGGTGGTGACCCAAGACTTAACGGCTGGTGTCTGAAACGGGGCGGGGGCAAGTCCTGTGGGAATGAGCCCTTAACTTGTGGGATCTAATGCTGTGCCCCGGTGGATAGTGTCCGAACTGAAATTCGGTGCATTATGGGACATCCAGCTGGTGCTGCACAGAATCGAGGGATGCGTGGGTTTTCCAGAGGCACTTGAGTAAGTGAGTAATAGAGAAACATAGGGTGTGTTCTTCCCAGACTAGCCCATTGGGCGTGTGTGTGTGTGTGTGTGTGTGTGTGTGTGTATTTCCCCCAGTTCTGTTCTCTGAGAACTTGCAACATTTTTACTGGAGAAGCAAAGTGCAAGCAGTGCCCAGGCGTTGATTTCTAAAACCCATTATTCACTAACAGAAATCAGGGCTCCTTGGAGAACTGGTCGGAGCAGGGGCCTGCAAGGTGAGCCTACAAAATGTCACTGTGTCAGAAAGCAAAGAAGGGTTCTGCCCCGTGGGGTTGTGCAAAAAGTTCACAGGAACTGCTTGGAGATGCTCCCACTGCCCCTATTAAGGATGATTTGAGCATCGTTGCACCCGAGTAAACAAAAACCCACGATGCTATACTGTTAATAATAGAGAAGAAAAGAAAAATTGTTTTTGGCTTAGATAATTAAAAATATGATGAAGGGGCGCCTGGGTGGCTCAGTCGGTTGAGTGTCCGACTTCGGCTCAGGTCATGATCTCGCGGTCCGTGAATTCGAGCCCCCCGTTGGGCTCTGTGCTGACAGCTCGGAGCCTGGAGCCTGTTTCTGATTCTGTGTCTCCTTCTCTCTCTGACCCTCCCCCATTCATGCTCTGTTTCTCTCTGTCTCAAAAATAAATAAACGTTAAAAAAAAAATTTAAAAATATGATGAAGAAACCACAAAACAACGAATGTTGCACAAATCTGGATAGTGGGAAAGGAGGCGGGGGGGGGTGACGAGTGGTTAACACAATTCACTCTATCTACATGTGCGATGGAAGTTTCTATGGGTATCTTATTTTTTTAAGAAACAAACAAAAAACGAAAGGAAGTAATGACTTGAATCTGCTACAAGGTAAATGTAAAAATCCACCCCCCCAAAAAGGCTACAAAGATGAAAAAATCAAAATCAGTTACCTATAGTTGATGGCATTACAAATGATTTTAAATTCTCTTCCTTATGCCTTTCCCCCCGTAATAATTTTCTACAATAAATATTAGTCTAGTAACATGAAGAAAACAAAGCTATATGTAACCTACTGACACATAGAATATGTACAATGCTAGCCGAACCTACATAGAGTAGCACAAGGTGGTACGTATCACTCTTTTTTTTTTAATTTTTTTGTTTTATTTATTTTTGAGAGCAAGAGAGACAGAGCACGAGCAGGGGAGGGGCAGAGAGAGAGAGAGGGAGACACGATCTGAAACTATCACTCTTTTATGATTTAATTATATGTATTTCTATTTTTTTCTTACATCTATCTTTCCTCCCTTCTCTCTTTCATTTTCAAAGACATATTGTAGAGTCAAAAAAAAACTTAATTACTGATGGCTAGATTGGGCACAACTCTGATTAATGCACTTACGCTAGTTTATAAAGGTCTGGATTTCATCTCTAAAACAACATTCAAGAAGAAGATATGAAAGTGTATGAGATTGGACAGCCAACTAATGAGACAAATTCTTTTTTTTCAATAGCAAAATATATCTGGAACTCCTCTCGAGTTCTTAAGAGTTGAAGTCACATTTCCTAAGGAGCTTCAGTAACATAAATCTTTCAGTTTTGAGGATGAATTTCAATTCTGGAAACAACCAAAAGTCATCCAGAGCCAAGTATGATGAATAAGGTGGTTGATCAGGCGGGAAACTATTTTGGGGTTTACAAAGTGAGGTGCAATTAGAGTGATGAAATCAAAAATGTAAACTAGCTCGGAAGTAATTCCACAGTGGAATTCTTAAAGCATTTTGAGGCACTTTGGTCCAAGTGAGTACTTTGAAAAAGAATATTCATTTATTGTCATCATTTCCTATCCTTTCTCTCACCAAAGGAGGGTATGAGAGTCACGAACGTCCCCCAAGGGGATCCCCTCACTCGGCACAACTTCGTGTCCTCTCTCACTCTACAAGATGGTCTGAAATCCTCTCCTTTCCTCTCCTAACAGAACCGAGTTCAACCATCTGCAGTGGTCAAACTCCTCCACATTTCGTCTTAGTTTTGGAGCGGGCATCTTGACCTCTCTAGGCAGAATCATTAGATAATGATTCCACACCTTCCATTCTCTGACCTTATTAGTCTTAGCAACAAAGAGTTAGATGTTCTGGAGGTACAACGATCTCTTCTGGGAACAAGTCTCTGGGTTGGGTGAATCTCCTCCTCAGATGAATTTTTGCTCCTGGGGCCACCTTTTGCCTAGAGCCTTCTCTCTGTGGAGCTGGAACCTGGGGACCAGGAGAGCCTGTACCATTCACATCAGAAAGTGCGTCTTCCCAGCTTTTGACCCAGCGTTTCTTTTCTGTATTAGAAATCCCAGGCCACCAGTATCTCAGGGGACTCATTCCAACAGGATGCTCTGAGGCAGAGAGGAGAAGGAGAGGGCGGTATAAGGGCACCCGACAATGCCAGTCCTACACTCTTCCAGATTCTCAACAAGAAGGTAAACTAGGGGCCTGCGGTGTGGCTGAGCTGGACAGGTCATGATGTCACGGTTCATGGGTTCGAGCCCCGTGTCGGGCTCTTTGCTGACAGCTCGGAGCCTGGAGCCTGCTTCGGATTCTGTGTCCCCCTCTCTCTCTGCTCCTCCCCTACGTGTGCTCTGCCTCTCTCTCTCTCTCTCTCTCTCTCTCTCTCTCAAAAATAAATATTAAAAGAATTCTTAAAAATAAAATAAAAAATAAACTTCTCGAGGCAGAATTTCATGACAACAGCAGGTTGACACAAGACAAATAAATCCCAGCCTGAAAAATTCAGTGAAGCCTTTAAAAAAAAATTAAGTTTCAAAAAATAAAAAGAGTGGGTGAGGAGCATAAGATTGTGAAAGCCACCTTGACTGCACATTTCCTTAACCAGACTCTGTATGCACTGTTGATTGAACTTGGTTCTAATTTCAGCAGACAGTATTAATTTCAAAGGCTCTCTTTTTTGTCAAGCTGAGTTTATAAACACAGCTATTTGCTAATAAATGTGACCTTTAAAACATGTTACTCTCCACACAGACTTACTCTGTGTCCAGCTGAGGGGTGGGGGGAAGGTGGGTATGGCAGGGAAGACCTGGAGAAAAGTCCGGAACGAACCATACACAGCCTCTCCTCAACCACTCAGACCTTTAACAGACCTCCAGTGCTTCCATTTCTCAACAAATTTCTTTTTAATCCCTTGGGTATTTCCCACGCGGAAGGTGCTAGGTGAGGATAGCAAAGATACAGAAATTAATGGGACACAGTCATTGTCTTTAATGCATGCGCAGTCATAAGACACCCACACGAAACAATTATCAATTATGGTGGCGTTTGAGAAGTCCAGTATATAAGGTCATAAAGTTACACTTCGAAGGGGAAGAGATCAGCTTTAAAGACGTGAAAGTGAATCCTGGAAACATAGTGAGCTTCCTGGACATCATTCCAAGGTGACCACGCAGTGTGACTATGGCTAAAAAGCAGAGGGGACTGAATTAATATTGATACCTAATGTGTACAAGGCAGTCTGCCACCTGTCAAGGCAAATTAATTAATTAACTAATTAATTAAGGCAAGCTTGATCAGAGCAGGTTGTTTGGTTACTTGGAGGGGGAAGGGGAGGTTCATAAGTTCAAATAGCTGTGGTATCCAAAACTGCAGAAAGCAGGAAAAAATAGTAGATCATGCTATAATCAAATAGCACTTGAAGGACTGCAGAGCCATTCAAAAGCATTATCTGTGGTCTGCGACCCAAAATATGGGGGGGGGGGGGGGGGTGAGAGGTAAGGCTGGGAAGGTAGGTAGAAATGATTTTATGAAGTATCTTGAATGTTCACATTGGAGAGATTTACAGTCTGATTTGAAGACATTGGGAGTCACTCCGTGTTTGAGGGCAGATGTAACTCTAAGTGACATTTGAGAAATTAGCATAGCAGCAAAGTCAACAAGTAGACGACACAGCAAAGTGTGGGGATATTGAAGAAAGGGAGACCAAGTAAGTTCTGGGCATTGGCTTTTGTTTAACACTGACGTACCAGGTGGCCTCTTTCTTTTCTTTTTTTTTCTTTTCTTTCCTTTTCTTTCCTTTCCTTTCTTCTTCTTTCCTTTCTCCTTCTCTTTCTTTCTTTTTCTTTCTTTCTTTCTTTCTTTCTTTTTCTTTCTCTTTCTTTCCTTCCCTCCTTCCTTCCTCCCTTCCTCCCTCCCTCCCTTCCTTCCTTTACGTTATTACGTGCCTAATAATTATTTGTGGCTGAGTGAATCCCCATGTTACCAATGGGAAAAGAGAGGCACAGCGAGGTTGAGTAAGTGGCTCATGGTCTTAAGTTTGGGAGCTGGGCTGCCAATTCGGACGGAAGTCTTGTTGTAATTGTTGGCCTATTTCAAACGTGTTCTTTTTTGTTTAAGTTTATTTATTTTATTTATTCTGAGAGAGGGTGCAAGCAGGGGAGGGGTAGAAAGAGAGGGAGAGGGAGAGAGTCCCAGGCAGGCTCCGTGCTGTCAGAGCTGAGCCCAACTCAGGGGCTCGATCCCACGAACCGTGAGATCATGACCTGAGCCCAAAGCGAGAGTCTGTTGCTTAACCCACTGTGCCGCCCAGGAGCCCCTGTTCCAGAGATGCTGTTTCTACTTCTCCCACGCAACCTTTCTCTCTTTTCATCTACAGAATCCCTTCATTGGCCTCACTTGGCACTCACCAATCCTTACCAGCTTCTGAGTCCAATAATCCCAAACTTTCTTAAATGTTTCTGGAACTCAGTGATCTTCATTCTCCGGTTGGGAGCCTTTCACACGGCTTCCCTCGGGCGTACTGAAAACGTCGAGAGTTTCGTGCTTCCTTCCCTCTGGACCTTTATCTCTGGGTTTCTGGGTTACTACACCTGGAGTTGTGAGAACCAGGAAATCATTCATTGAGACACAAATAACAGATGGATTGAATCATAAAAAAGGTGAGTGGGAGGAAACTGGTTAGCGTTCCGGTTCCTGTGCATCCAACGTCCGACAGTGTAACATGCGTGCGTGTGCACACACACACAATCTCTCTCTGCAATTAGTCTTCTGCCATCGCCTTTATAATAAACCGTCTGTTTCCTTATCCTTGTGCTTAGCACTGTTGAGTTCTTTTTTAAAAATTTTCTTTCACATTTATTTATTTTTGAGAGACAGAGCGAGACAGAGCGTGAGTGGAGGAGGGGCAGAGAGAGAGGGGGACACAGAATCCGAAGCAGGCTCCAGGCTCTGAGCTGTCAGCAGCCCCGATGTGGGGCTCGAACTCACAAACCGAGAGATCATGTCCTGAGCTGAAGTCGGACGCTCAACCGACGAGCCATGCAGGTGCCCCAGGAATTCTTATTTCTACAGCAGCTTATCTCAACACTTTTAGAAATCTGATTGCATTTTAACTAGGATTTTTGTTGTGGTCAGAGGAACAACTGGCCTGAGCCTCCAGTCGGCCATACTGTCGGAAATAGACGTCTGGAATTCTTTGTTTTCACAACTGCCTTCCTAATAATGACCTATTTGCAAAGGGGGCACCATATCTCGTTTATCTATCCCCTGCTGCAGTGTCAGGAGCTCGGCAAGTGTTTGCTAATTGAAACTATCAATGAATATAGTCTTGATTAAAGGAAGGGACCCACTCAAAGGGATATAGTTTTATTTTCTAAAATTTAATGAACGAGTCATGTTCTTGAAGCTTTTTCTTTCACTGAAAATGACTTTCTCCATCATGGGTTCACTCTTTTCTCCAGAAGAGGAAAAAAAAAAAAAAAATACAGGTGAGGTGGCATTGAGTTCAAGAAAAAAATGTGGAAAAAAGAAGACATTATCGAAGAATTTAGCATGCTTGCAGATACTTAATGAAGTTAAAAAACCTCCAGGAAAAGAACTGGAATTTCGTTTTACCTCAATCACTAAATATCATCCTATATTTAACATTGCTGGTATTACATTTTGTTAAATTTTAGTGTTTAGTTTTGAAAGAGGGAGAGACAGAGCACGAGCAGGGGAGGGGCAGAGAGAGAGGGAGACGCAGAATCCGAAGCAGGCTGCAGGCTCCGGGCTGTCAGCACAGAGCCCGACGCGGGGCTTGAACCCACAAACCGTGAGGTCATGACGTGAGCTGAAGTTGGACACAACTGACTGAGTCACCCAGGGCCTCTAGCGGTGCCTGTATTTTAATAAAGGAGGTTTGGTAAACTCATTGCCATGAAATACACTTGGAATGGACATAACTTAAGTGGAAAAAACAACCCAGGGTTTGGGGATCAAATATATTCTTACATGATAAGAACCCCCAAAAATCTGTAAGTAAAAGCCAACCTATTTGTAAGAGTGGTTGCCTCAGAGAGACTTTGTACCTCCAAACCTACGAAGAGGGCCACCCTGCTTCACCCAGATCCACGTGCCGTGCCCGTTCTTTGCCTGAGCAGATCTGTGTTAGCTTGCTGATTCTGGAATGGGGACCTAGGACCTGGAATAGTCACAGAAAGACCTTGAGTAAGAAAAGGAAAGAGTCTATGGCGGTTGCTGTGGAAGATGGTTATGGCAGCTTCTTAAGAAATTAAACACAGAATTACCAAATGATGTGGCAATTCCGCTATACCCCAAATAATTGAAAATAGAGACTTGAAGAGGTTATTTGTACACCTGTGTTTATAGCAGCATTATTTACAGTAATAGCCAAACAGTGGCCACAGTCCAAGTGGTCACCGACGGATGCTGAATGCACAAACAAAACGTGGCACACACATACGCGGAAATAGTATTCAACCTTAAAAAGTTAAGGAGATTCTGACCTATGCTACGTCATTACGCTGAGTGAATAAGCCAGTCACAAAAAGACAGAAACTATACAATGCTCCTTATGTGAGGGACCTAGAGTCATCAAATTCATAGAGACAGAAAGGAGAATCATGGTTCCAGGGGCTGAGTGTAGGGGACGATGGAGGTGTTGGTGTTTAACAGCTAAGGAGTTTCAGTGTGGGAAGGTAAAAAAAAAAAAAATTGTGAAAATGAAAAAGTAGTAACAGCTGCACAACAATGTGCCCTTAATGCCTCTGAACAGCCACTTAAAACGGTTTAAATGGTACATTGTGTGCTATGTGTATTTTATTGTAATAAAATAAAAAAAAAATATTTCTGGGTTCAAGAAAAGGAAAAGAAGCCCCACGTGTCAGAAGTTAGGAGACAGCTGAGGGTCACCAGGTATGCGAATGAGCTGATGTTCTAGTCATGGGGTGGGGGGTGGGGGTGGTTTGTTATCTAATCTGGTTATTTGGGAATTCAACCCTTGATGGATTGCTAACTTGGTGAAAACTGGGACTAATAAACTCTGCCCACCAGTCCAGAGAGACAATATGGAAGTTGTCTCAGCCACGAGTCTAGCTGGAAAATTAGAAGGCTAAATCAATAAATAATTCTCCCACGAAAACTCAACATACCAGGCCTGCGTGTTTGGAGTTTGCTCCACACTGCGTTCACGGTGTGGGAAGTCCTTGAGCCAAAAAGTAATGTAAAATTGTTTTTGGGCTGGTGCTGGCTCTGGGGTGTTCAGGAGAAGCAAACAAAAACACACTGGAGGGACTCTGACAACTCAGGCTGCCCAGATTCCCAAAGAAAAATAAAGTCCCTCTTACAATCCCAAATTATAAAGTGCACAAGGAAATTATTCTTTGTGAATGAAAGTCAACAAAAACAGGAAACATAAAAACTAGAGCCCCCAAATATGAAAAAAATAAAAAATAATGCAGGAGTACACTATGACATGAATGAATAAAGGTATTACATGATACAGAAATAATAAGGTGGAAAAAGAATTAATGAACTGGAAGCCAAATCTGAGCATATTGCCCAGAACACAGATGGAAAGATGTTAGAAGACAGGAAATTTTTAAAGAGAGGTTAAAAAACATGGAATATAAATTTTAAAACCCCAATGTATATCTTAATAGGAATTCCAGAAACAGAGAATAAAGATGGGGAAGAATTTAGAAGAAATAGTGTTGATAATAGGAATAGATTAGAATGATCTAGATTTGATTGGAAAACGAATCTTCAGATTTAAGAAGCACAGTAAGTCTAAACATAATAAATAAAAACAGGGGCGCCTGGGTGGCTCAGTTGGTTAAGCGTCCGACTTCGGCTCAGGGCATGATCTCGTGGTTTGTGAGCTTGAGCCCCACATTGGGCTCTGTGTTGACAGCTCAAAGCCTGGAGCCTGCTTCGGATTCTGTGTGTGTGTCTCTCTCTGCCCCTCCTCCACTCACGCTCTGTCTCTGTCTGTCTCAAAAATAAATAAAACATTAAAAAAATTAAAAAAAATAAAAATAAATTTACACTTAGATCATTGTAGTGAAATTATAGGAAACCTAAGGAAACCAAAATATCTCGGGGGGCAGGGGGATAAACTATCAATAACAAAACAATAACCTAAAGGCAATGAACTTTTGTTTTTTGTTTTTTGTTTTTTGGGTTTTTTTTAGAGAGACAGAGAGAGGGCATGTGTGCATGTGTGCGTGAGCCAGGGAGGAGCAGAGGGAGAGGGAGACAGGGAATCTGAAGCAGGTTCCACACTCAGTGTGGCCTGGACACAGGGCTCCAGGTGGGGCTCGATCTCATGACTGTGAGATCATGACCTGAGCTGATATCGAGTGACATGCTCAACCAACTGAGCCACCCAGATGCTCCAAATGGCAACGAAGGCATAGAATAATATGATAATGTCATCATAACATGATAAAATGCAAGCACGGAATAGAGGCTGGGAGGCATGGAGTAACAGCTTTAAAGCATTGAAGGAAAATCACCAGCAACTTAGAATTCTCCTATCAGCTACACTGAAGAATGAGGGTGAAGTGGAGTGAGAAGGGGCTGAGAGTGTTAGCCATCAGGAAAATAAAGCAAAAATAATATATTCCCCACGGGGCAAACTCCAGGGCTGGCAAACCTATAGGTAAAGCTACATAAACATTGGCTCAAAATATAAAAAACACAAATAATAATAATTTGGAGGATATCGCTTGAAAATAAAATGCTAACAAAGCAGAATAGGCAAGCTGGATAGATGACAGCAATCGGAATTAAAGCATTCTGAGTTGCCTGTCATATGTCAAATCATGGATGCATGTTAACACTCTAATGGCCGATGCTATGATAAATAGGAATAGAATTTATAATTTCCAAAGAGAAGATCAAAAAATAAGAGAATAAAGTAAACATTCACACACACACACACACACACACACACACGTCTTCAAACAAACGCAGTTATCATATTAAAATTTCATAGAGTTGAGTATTGGGTACACAGAGTTTGTTATATCCATACTGGCCTCTATTCCTTATCTACATGTATGAAATACTTCATATAAATAATAGTAATAATAATAATGACATCGAAAACCTTATCATCAACTGAAGGAGAAGGCAGGAAATTAAAGAAAGTGAGTCTAAAGAAAAACCTGATCAACCACAATAAATACAAAAGACTTTTTTATTAATTAAAATATGGAAAAACTTGTATCAAGAAAAAATTTATCTATCTGCTGTTTATCAAAGACATATCTAAAATGTAGTGAAAAAGATGGAAAGATATGTACCAGGCAAATATTAACTGAAAAAGGCCATTGTTAGACATAAGTATCAGATAAAAAAATAATTAAGGTAAAAGACACTGTTAAGAATACAGACAACACTACATAATAAGAGGAAAAATTTATCAAAATGATGTAGTAATCCTATATGTACCTAACAATTTAGCCTCAAAACATATAAAGCAAGAATGGATTAACAACCAAAATAAATTTATGAGCCAAGATAGTGGAAGATTTAAAAAAAAATTTTGTTTTTCAACATTTATTTATTTTTGGGACAGAGAGAGACAGAGCATGAACGGGGGAGGGGCAGAGAGAGAGGGAGACACAGAATCGGAAACAGGCTCCAGGCTCTGAGCCATCAGCCCAGAGCCTGACGCGGGGCTCGAACCCACGGACCACGAGATCATGACCTGGCTGAAGTCGGACGCTTAACCGACTGCGCCACCCAGGCGCCCCGATAGTGGAAGATTTTAATAGTCTGTTCTCAGAATTGACATTTACGCAGAGAAAAAATCAGTAATGGTAGCGACAACCTGAACAACACAATTAGCAAGCCAATTAAAGGGACATATGTAGAACCCTCAGAATCGAAGCACACACGTTTTCGAGTACACATCGAATATTTTAAATAGATTGACTATATAGTATGCTACCAACCACATTCTAACAAATGACAAAGAAGTGATATCCTACAGACTGCAACACAATAAAATTAAAATTCAGCAACAACAGGGGCACCTGGGTGGTTCAGTCAATGAAGCATCCGATTTCAGCTCAGGTCATGATCTCGAGGTTCTCGAGTTGAAGCCCCACATCGGGCTGGTGCTGTATAGCACGGAGCCTGCTTGGGATCCTCTGTCTAGTTCTCACTCTGACCCTACCCCCCCCACCCCTGCTTGCACACCCTCTCTTTCTCTCTCTCTCTCTCAAAAATAAATAAACATTTAAGAAAATTCAATAACGACAAAAAAATGTGTCAATATGCTTGGAAATTAAGCAACCAACGGGTAAAGAAGAAATAATGCAATTTAACCAAATCATAATACAAACGCTAAGAATCAAATCTGGAAAACAGCAAGGGGTGTACCGGTTCATGTGTTCCAACAGGTTCTCTGGGTTGGGTGTGTGTGTGTATGTTTGTTAGGGGGTGGGGGTGGGGGTGGGGAAAGACAGCCAGCAATTGCCAACAGCTGTAGTCTAAGTATCCCGCTAGGTCTATTTCAAGCCATCAACAGGAAGCGTAGAATTGGGAAGAAATCCACAAAATCAACTCTCACCAACGAATACGGGTTGGCTATAGCTGGTTCTGGCACACCAATGCTAACAACTGAAATACATCTTTAAATGCATATGGGAAAACAAAGAAGAAAGGTTGAAAGTGATTTTCCTTAGGATCTAAATCAAAGGTTAGAAAAAGAACAGAGGGGTGAACCCAAAAAATTAGAAGGAAGGAAATAATAAAGATAAGAGCAGAAGTTAATAACATTACAAACAAAGACACAGTTAAGAAGATTAACAAGAGCGGGGGAAATGGTTCTTTTGGAAGACGAATTAACTAGGCAAACATCTGGCTGACATGATCAAAGGAAGAGAAATTAAAATAAAAATAAACAATGCTCTAAATAGAAAGAACAAAAGATACGCGGCAGAAAAATAGAAGATAAATATAAATGATGCCAACAAGCTTGAAAACTTTAGATTAAAAAAAAAAGGGCAATTTTCTGGGAGAATACTAAGAACAAAACCGACTCCAGGAAAAAATCTAAAATGTGAGCATAAATGTTACTATCCACGTGCTCGCGCTGCCGTTTTCCCTTCACACAAACACAAACACAATTACCAAGCCTGGGCGGTTTTACAGGTTAAGTTCTGCCCTCAAGATATGGATGATTTTACTATCATAAGGTTGCTTCGGAAAAACAGAAGAAGGACAAAAGCTCTCCAGTTCCTTTTAGGAGGCCATTAAACATGGAAACAGAACTGGAAAGGAAAACCATAGGCCAGTCTCATACATGAACAAAGAGAAAAAATGTATTACATAGCATGCTATTTTAAAAAATCTGGCAGTTTGGAGTGTCTGGGTGGCTCAGTGGGTTGAACGTCCGACTCACGATGTTGATTCAGGTCATGATCCCTGGGTCCTGGGATCGGGCTCTGTGCTGCAGAAGGCTTACGATTCTTTCTCTCTCTCCCTCTGCCCTTGCCCTGCTCAAGCTCTCTCTCTCTCTCTCTCTCTCTCTCTCTCTCTCTCTCAAAAAAAACAATACAAAAAAAAAAAAAAGACTAGGGTGCCTGGGGGGCTCAGTTGGTTAAGCAACCAACTTTGGCTCAGGTCATGATCTCACGGCTCATGAGTTTGAGCCCCATGTCAGGCTCTGTGCTGACAGCAAGAGCCTGGAGCCTGCTTCAGATTCTGCGTCTCCCTCTCTCTGCCCCTCGCCTGCTCACACACACACTCTCTCTCTCAAAAGTAAATAAACATTAAAAAATATCTGGCAGTGCAATTTTGTAACTCATTGCTGATTAAGATTTATTCAAGAATGTGAAAATCCCTTAGACGATCAATTAATATAATCATTACATTAACAGGTTAAAGGAGAAAAATCATTTTGATATATGCAGGAAAAGTACTTAATACAATTCAACAATCATTCCTTACTAATCCAAATATACTTCCCCAAGAGAAATAAATAAATCCTCTTAAGCAAACTAGCAATAGGTGGAAACTATCTTAACTTTTTTAAAAGGACATCTTTTAAAAACCCATTGCAAATATTGAAATTACTAATGTGAAAAGCATAAGAATACCCCCCTTATTCTGCTTTCAAAGTGATACTGAAGGTGCTAACAAGAAAATAAGAGACTGAAATGTTTACAGTAACCTTATTCATAATAGCCAAAAATCCAAAGCAACCCAAAATAACCCCAGATTCAAACAACTCCTGTCTATCAACGGGAGAACAGGTAAACAAATTGTACACTATCCACACAGTGGAATACTGTTCAGTCATAAAAGGTTGCTGATCCTGGCAAGGACACGGATGAATCCTAAAACAACATTATGCTATGCGAAAGCAACCAATCTCAAAATAAAATATACCGTGTGATTCCATTTATAGAAAGTTCGAGAGTAGGAAACTGATAGCCACAGAAAGCAGACTGTTGGTTGCCAAAGGGTTATGAGGGACTGACTGCAGGGAGGAAGCTTTTTGGATGCGGGGTGATGAACATGTTCTATGTCCTGACTGGGGTGTTGATTACACAAGTGTATATAGTTTTCAAAGCTAACTGAACTGAATAACTGAGATCTGTGCATTTCATTGTTTGGTAATTACATCTCAATTTTAAAAAGCACAATAGGCTAAATTCTGGAAAGAAGGGGGTAATGCAATCAGTACATACAATGTGTTTATACAGAATATCCAAGAGTATCTACAAATAAATATTAGCACTAATAAGAAAGTTTAACGAGTTGCTAGAAATCAATATACAAAAATCAATAGTTATTTTTAAAGGACATTATTAACCATGGCAATAAAAGCTTTTAAGGTGCCCAGAAATAAATCTAACAAATGGTGTGTAAGATTTGTACGGAGAGAGCCACAAAACTTTATTGAAGGGGGAAAGAAAAAAGGATTTACTATATTCATGGACGGGAGGGTCTGGTATTTTAAAGATTGCAATGTTCTCCCAAATGCATCTGTACATTCAATATTATTTCCACAAAAAAAATCTCAGTAGGTTGTTTCAAAGACTTGACAAGAATAAGCTAAAAAATTACGAAGAAAAAAAGGAGGGGAAGAGGCTTCAGAAGGAGGAGGAGGAAAAGAAAAAAATGGGTTTACCCTTTTGAATACCGGTACTCCTCGTAAAGCTATAGTAATTTAAACAGTGCAATATTGCCACAGGGAATAGAGTGCTTAGAAATAGAACCACTTAGCTATGGAAATTTGGAATATGATGGAGATGGCACTGTAAATCACTGGGCAAAGGATCTGAGTATTCAATAAATGATGCTCAGACATCACCATATGCAAAAAAAAAAAAGAAAAAAGAAAAAAAAGACAAAGACAAAGAAAAAAAAAAGAAAAGGAATCCAGCTATTCATGTGTAAAAGGGTAAAATTGGATATCTACCTCGTATCATGCACAAAAATCACTAAATGTGAAAATCAAAATTTACAAAGAAAATACAGGAGAATATCTTAATGACATGTGGATACTGTCATATTATTTATGGTAACCAAAGCATAAGCCACACTGAGAAAAGAAATACTGTAAATATAATTATATTAAACTATGAACGTCTGTGTACCAGGACAATGACAAAAAGGAAGTCAATACCTATTACGGGAAGGTGTTTACAACCCATGTAACTAATTTTCTACAGTTGGAACATAATAGAATTCCTTAAAAATACAGCAAGACGATCCAAGAAATAAAAAGAAACACAAATAAACACATGAAAAGATGTCTTAACCTATCTAGTAATCAAAGAAAGTGCGAATCAGAACGAAACACCATCCTTACCTATCAGGTTGGCAAAAACCAATAGCCAATAGTCAATCGATACATCCAGTTCCAAGAACGGGTGGGGCTACTGGAAATGGGAAGCCTTATATCGTGCTCGCATGGCTGCACATTGGCACAACTGTTTGGAAGAACAATTCTGGAATAACTTACAAAAGATGTGGATGATGTCCTGCCAACCAGAAATTCGCCTGCTAGATGTCTGCCACAGAGCGGTACACACGAGGACATAAGTGCCAGAATGTTCATGGCAACATGGCTTGTAATAGCAAAAAAACAAACAAAACAAAACAAAAAAAAAAACTAGGGAAAAAACACAAGTGTTATCGAGTCATATATTTGTTTAAATGTAAAAAACAATCCAATGTATATTTCTTACAGGTGCATATGTATTCAGAGAACGTATGTAATATACACAACAATATCAGTGTAGGGATAGTATATGGGGGAACCTGAATTACCTGGGTTAGAATCGAGGTTACCAGCTATATATATGGCCTTGGACAAGTTATTTAACCAACCTTTCTTCTTCCCTTCATCTATAAAATGGGGGATGAAAATACTATCCGTGTCATATGTCTTCAGTGGGCATTAAAGGAGCTAATGTATGCAAAGTGCTTAGAATAATGGCCATTTGCTGCTTTTATTACCATCATTTTATTCTTCATCATCATCATCATCATCATCATCATCAAGACATCATCATCATCATCATCATCATCATCATCATCATCATCAAGACACTAGCTATCTCTAATGGGAGGGGAGGAGTAGGGATGCAGGTAAATCTCTAGCTTTATCTGTAAGGAAATATGGCTATGCTAACATAGATTACACCTGAATTTAATATGACTATGAGGCCGAGGGCACTGAGTACACGATTATTTCCCATATAACTTTCTGGGCTTTGCTGAGCGTTTCGAATCCTCCGTATATCAAAAGTGTTTTGTTTTGTTTTGTTTGTTTGCTTTTTAATTTTTTTAATGTTTATTTATTTTTGAGAGAGAGAGAGAGACAGCATGAGCAGGGGAGGGGCAGAGAGAGAGGAGGATACACAATCCGGAGCAGGCTCCAGGCTCTGAGCTGTTAGCACAGAGCCCAACGCGGGGCTCGAACTCACGAACTGTGAGATCATGTCCTGAGCCAGAGTCAGACGCCCAACCGACTGAGCCACCCAGGTGACGCTTGTTTTGTTTTTAGTAAAAAAATGAATGGTCCGCAGAATACTATGGAGACATGTTTAAACCACCTTGCATATTGAATACTGTAAAAGGGAAGTTATTGTGGGAACATATTTTTGGACAAACGCTTGGCGGCTAGCTAGCGGCTAGCAACAGGAAGTTACAAGTTCACAATTAAAGAAAGGAAAGCCAAGGAAGTTACAAGTAGTTCTTTCCAAGAACACCCAAGATCCCAAAGTAGCAGGAAAAACAGTGCAGAAATGCATGAAGTTTCTAGGGAGGACATAAACACAGAGTTCCTAGAAGTGCCAAAGAAATAATGTTCGTTGATATACATATCCAAAAAACATGTTTCCTGAGAAAGCCGTTATAATAAACTTATAGAACATTTATTGAATTCTTTAAATGAACATTTATGGGGCTTGGATTCTGTACACATATATGTTTTGTTTGTCTTTTTGCCCCAGGCTGACTTCAGCTGTTATGTTTTAAAATGGAAGAAAACTTTAACGTGCTTTCTGTACATTTACCACAATAAAGGGCTTTGCAGTGAACGTTTCTAGAAAGAGTATCCATCCGTCAGGATGCTTTCGGTAGCGAGCAGCAAAAGCCATCTAAATCTTAAACCGCAGGAGTTTACTGTCATCTCATTAAGGAGAAGTCCGGAGGAAAGTAGTCTCAGGGTTGATTCAATTGCTCAACAACATCCACAACACTCAGACCCTTCCTGACTCTGTTCTGCTGTCTTGAAGGTCAGGAAGTTTCCGCTCAAGGTCGTGGGATGCTCGCATCAATTCTGTATCATGTCTTCATGCAACCAAGCCCAAAAGGCAGGAAGCAAGTCAGGGTAGCAGACCCCCAGCTCATCTGCCATGTTATCAGGTGGAAAAATCTTCCCCAGAGACCCGGTCACTGGACTTTCCTAAACTGCTTGTTGGCAAATAGAAGCGGGGTTACCGTAACTGTGTTACGACTCATCACTAACTCATCACCTAGGACTAGAATCGTCTTCTTCTGGCCTGTTACCCCTTGTACCTGCACAAAACCTAAGTTGTGTTATCAAGGAGGAAAGCCACAAGGAGGAAGCGACTCTTACTGATGAAAAAGGCACAGAGCTACATAGCATCTACCCGGTTTTCTCCACTAAGACATATGGCTTACGGCACACACTGTTATCTGTACCCAGTGGTTATTACCGACCTCTTTCTTACCGGCAGCACCAGATCTGCTTATTCTTCTAGGGTTCCTGGACCCAATTCCCATGTGGGGGTGAGGAGTGGTTCCCCCACACACGATACCAAGCAAGTCGTAGCCACCGATGGGGTGTCTGAGAATTCAACTCAATTCTGACACTCTTGACCTAGAGACAGCATCAGATCCCACAGGTTAAGGGCTCAGTCCCACAAGACTGCACCCCATCCCCCACTTGAGACGCCAACCGCAAGCCTCCTGTGCTTCTGGCTGACCACCTACAGATGGGAGGTTCCAATAACCTTAAGTTTGACTAATTTGCTAAAATGGCTCGCAGAACTCAGGGAAAACACTTCCTTATACTTGCAAATCTGTTAAAGGATATGAACCAACAGCCAGATGAAGACAGACAGGAGTTCCCACACAAAGGGGATCCCCTCTTGGGTTTTTAAGGAGGCTTCATTACATAGTCATAATTGACTAAGTCCTTGACCACAGATTGATTGAACCTCCTGTCCCGCCCCCATCCCCGGGACAGTCTAGGGGCAGGACTGAAAGTTCCAGCCTCCTAATCACAGGGTTGTCCCTCTAGGCAACAAGCCCCCATCCTTAGGCAGAGTCCTAAAATTACCTCATTAACATAAAAAAGACACCTTTATCACTCTCAGCTTTGGGGAAGCTCTTAGGGTTTCCGATGCAGTGAGCCAGGAACTATGAACGAAGACCATACATCACCCCGATGACCACAGTCTATTTCTCATAAATGACACTCTCGCTTTTATGTTTGAGCAGCCAAATGCTTTCCAGACACTGGGCCTCTTTGTGGCGTAGGGGTGAATCTTCGCTGGTCTGCAGCCATCCAGGTAAATCCATTCCCCTTGTCTGTGACCAGCATAGGAAGAGGACCGTGACACGGAGGGAAGTCTTCTGGGGAGCCCCTGGACAGGGACAGAAGAAAGGAGGCCCTCTCTCTGGTCTGGGGACACTGCTGTGGGGGTATCTTTGCTGTACCTCTTGTAGCCATCTTGCAACCATGAGGGATGTCAGGCTTTAGTGATCATAGTGAGAACAGATCCCGGATGTTATTGCCGACTTCCTAAATTAATCAGCCTATTCACCATTGTGCCCCTCAACTTTTTGCATGATGCGATCATAAATTTTCTTCTTTGTTAGGCCGCTTGAGTTTGATTCTTTGGTACTTACATTCAAATCATCCTGACAGCATACTCAAATTGAAAATGTAAAGCAAACCGGGGTGCCTGGGTGGCTCAGTTGAGTAAGCATCCAACGCTTGATTTCGGCTCAGGTCAAGATCTCACAGCTCATGACATTGAGCCCTGTGTCGGGCTCTGCACTGATGGCGTTGAGCCCGCTTGAGAGTCTCTCTCTGCCCCTCCCCCACTCACAGTCTCTCTCCCTCTCTCTCTCCCCCCCCCCAAAATAAATAGGCATTAAAAAAAGAGAGAAAACATAAAGCAAATAATTTAAAGAGAGATTTTTAAAAACTAGATAAATAAGAAGCTAACAACGGCACATCCAGCTGCTTTAAACCGGTTTGAATCTACACATTCAGAATAATCAAGTGTCATAATCCTTAACGAAAACCTTTTACTAAGCATTCTCTCTGTGTAAGGCACTTTTATGAGCCCTATGATGAGGAAGAGATTGAGCAAGTAGTCTAGGGACACTAAAAAAAAAAATATGAAATGCATGATCCTTAAATTCAAGAAGCTTATCCTACAGTTGGGGAAAAAGTTCAGTTGACAGTAAAAATTCTAAATTACACATCAGTTTTAAAGAAGTGGTTCCATTATGTTCAAATACGGTACCTATTATCAGCCAGGTAATAAATTGTCCCATCACACTGTAATACATCAAATATCAGAATCCCTTTCCACACACAAATCTCTAGATCCTGAAGCATATTAGAAAAACCTTTAATTTCCTTAAGATCAATCCTTCTTTTGGAATAGCAACCGACATGTGAATAGATTTACTTTACCCCTGAGCAAACTGAAGAGTCATACAGAGACATCAGGCCCAACTTTTTACTTAAAGTGTTTTACTTTTTTTTTTTTTAATTTTTTTTTTTCAACGTTTATTTATTTTT
>NW_024412439.1:4991818-4993024 GCF_014898765.1 Herpailurus yagouaroundi | reverse complement strand
GAACTCCCAGACCGCGAGATCGTGACCTGGCTGAAGTCGGACGCTTAACCGACTGCGCCACCCAGGCGCCCCAAAGTGTTTTACTTTTTATGAACGATTATCATAGAGCTGGAATTAGTGGAGCCTGGATGAATGAGTCTTCACTTCTGTCTGCACAGGAGTAGGGTGAGTTCCGATTTGGTAGTCTATCTTTAAAGGGACTGATGAAAAAAGAAAGCTATTGCAGGGACAGTGAAGGGAAAGCTGACCTGTTCACACTTGATGTAATACATTTTGGTATTTATGGAGCGAGCGCCCAAGGCAAGTAGGGGTGTAAGTAGTGATAAGTGTGCATTTTGCCTTCATGGGGACCCTGAGGGAGATCAAGAGTGCTAAGCCTTGGCAGGAAAGCACCAGCCCAGATATAAAATACCCCGGCTCTGAATGTGTCTACCGGAGCATAAATTTATTAAAACCCCATCTTAGACCATAAAGCGAAAGCATCGGGAAAGCAGCAGCTCCCACTACCTAAGTCAGGTTTGTTTTGTGTTTTGTTGTAGTACTTTTTTTTTTTTTTTTAAATAAAAGGATAAGTGGTTTAGCAATCCTGGCTTTAGAACGGGCATCTGAAGCACCAGTTCCATGATGCTGTACCAGTTTAGTAGCGAGCGTACTACTAAATACAGAACGGCCACTTAGTGGGGAGGGGTAAAAGAAGCTACAAGGTATAAAGGGGGGGGTTCAGCTTCTAAAACTTCCTGTTCATCAGACAGATGACCGTCTGTGAAGGCTGTCGGCTCCCCACCTTTCGTGGAATCTGCAATCCCGAAGGAGGGTATTAACTATGTTGAGGTTCAAACGAGGACATGTTAGCGTCCAGACCATGAAAGACAGGGAAAGATGGAGACACTGTCACATATCGGTGGAGACTGCGGACTTGTGAGAAGTGAAGGCGCTGTGGCATCCTGGATTGAATCCCAGGGTAGAGAAAGGACATGAGTGGAAAGACCGAGGAAATCCAAATATTATCTGTAGTTTACTTAATAGCATTGTACTGCGTTACTTTTGTATTTCTTAACAGTACATTTTTATCCTTCCTGGGCATTAAAATTTACTACATATGGCCATGTTTAAAAGCAAAACACGTTCGGGGCGCCTGGGTGGCGCAGTCGGTTAAGCGTCCGACTTCAGCCAGGTCACGATCTCGCGGTCTGTGAGTTCGAGCCC
>NW_024412439.1:4989975-4991418 GCF_014898765.1 Herpailurus yagouaroundi | reverse complement strand
GGACAGAGAGAGACAGAGCATGAACGGGCGAGGGGCAGAGAGAGAGGAAGACACAGAATCGGAAACAGGCTCCAGGCTCTGAGCCATCAGCCCAGAGCCTGACGCGGGGCTGGAACTCCCAGACCGCGAGATCGTGACCTGGCTGAAGTCGGACGCTTAACCGACTGCGCCACCCAGGCGCCCCAAAGTGTTTTACTTTTTATGAACGATTATCATAGAGCTGGAATTAGTGGAGCCTGGATGAATGAGTCTTCACTTCTGTCTGCACGGGAGTAGGGTGAGTTCCGATTTGGTAGTCTATCTTTAAAGGGACTGATGAAAAAAGAAAGCTATTGCAGGGACAGTGAAGGGAAAGCTGACCTGTTCACACTTGATGTAATACATTTTGGTATTTATGGAGCGAGCGCCCAAGGCAAGTAGGGGTGTAAGTAGTGATAAGTGTGCATTTTGCCTTCATGGGGACCCTGAGGGAGATCAAGAGTGCTAAGCCTTGGCAGGAAAGCACCGGCCCAGATATAAAATACCCCGGCTCTGAATGTGTCTACCGGAGCATAAATTTATTAAAACCCCATCTTAGACCATAAAGCGAAAGCATCGGGAAAGCAGCAGCTCCCACTACCTAAGTCAGGTTTGTTTTGTGTTTTGTTGTAGTACTTTTTTTTTTTTTTTTAAATAAAAGGATAAGTGGTTTAGCAATCCTGGCTTTAGAACGGGCATCTGAAGCACCAGTTCCATGATGCTGTACCAGTTTAGTAGCGAGCGTACTACTAAATACAGAACGGCCACTTAGTGGGGAGGGGTAAAAGAAGCTACAAGGTATAAAGGGGGGGGTTCAGCTTCTAAAACTTCCTGTTCATCAGACAGATGACCGTCTGTGAAGGCTGTCGGCTCCCCACCTTTCGTGGAATCTGCAATCCCGAAGGAGGGTATTAACTATGTTGAGGTTCAAACGAGGACATGTTAGCGTCCAGACCATGAAAGACAGGGAAAGATGGAGACACTGTCACATATCGGTGGAGACTGCGGACTTGTGAGAAGTGAAGGCGCTGTGGCATCCTGGATTGAATCCCAGGGTAGAGAAAGGACATGAGTGGAAAGACCGAGGAAATCCAAATATTATCTGTAGTTTACTTAATAGCATTGTACTGCGTTACTTTTGTATTTCTTAACAGTACATTTTTATCTTTCCTGGGCATTAAAATTTACTACATATGGCCATGTTTAAAAGCAAAACACGTTCGGGGCGCCTGGGTGGCGCAGTCGGTTAAGCGTCCGACTTCAGCCAGGTCACGATCTCGCGGTCTGTGAGTTCGAGCCCTGCGTCGGGCTCTGGGCTGATGGCTCGGAGCCTGGAGCCTGTTTCCGATTCTGTGTCTCCCTCTCTCTCTGCCCCTCCCCCGTTCATGCTCTGTCTCTCTCTGTCCCAAAAATAAATAAACGTTG
>NW_024412439.1:4981187-4989875 GCF_014898765.1 Herpailurus yagouaroundi | reverse complement strand
AAATAAACGTTGAAAAAAAAAATTAAAAAAAAAAAAAAAGCAAAACACGTTCATGAAATTATTTTCAGTGTGATAGAAATACAGTGTGTTTTTCTCCAGTTTAAGTGGTGATGGTCACACAACGCTTTTTCCCTATTGAACTTGATATCTAAAGGAATAACTAAATCCGATATTTAAAGAAATCCAGGGCATTCACATGACTTTACTTCAAGGTAAGTATGATGTCCAGTGTTGTCTATGTGCTCATTGCCTCTTGAGAGACCTCAATGGGCGTGAGGAGAAAGTTGAAGTGTATCACTGGTAATACCATTACTCCTTATCCACTTCCTACATGCCAATCTATTTACCAACAGTCCTCTGGGAAAGAACTAGAATTTGGGGAAGCAAGAGGCAGGGCAAGAAGGTTACCAGGAAGTCAGAGCTATGGGGTCTGGGTTCAAAGCCTTAGGTATACAAGAGCAGCTCCTTCAACCCATACTTTGTAGACTGAGTTTCCACATGAGATTTCCTTTAGGAAAAAAGTTCTACTTGAGTTTGGTCATGGTGGGGTGGGGGTAGGAGAGAACCTTTTTTAACTTTGGTTATGAAAAATCTTGGGGCACCTGGGTGGCTCAATTGGTTAAGCATCTGACTTTGGCTCAGGTCACGATCTTGAAGTTCGTCAGTTCCAGCCCCATTATTGGGCTCCGTGCTGACAGTGTGGAGCCTGCTGGGGATCCTGTGTCTCTTTCCACCCCCCGCCTCTTTCTCTGCCTCTCCCCCATTTGCATGCACGCTCTCTCTCTCAAAATAAATAAGCTTTTAAAAAAATGAAAAATCTCAAACATAGGCAAAAATAGAAGGGAGTGAGTCCCCATGTATCCATCACCAAGCATCAATAATAATTGATACATGGCTATTCTTATCTCATTTATACCACAATCATTCCCCTACCACCTGCTC
The DNA here is from genome assembly GCF_014898765.1 of Herpailurus yagouaroundi. Lineage (NCBI taxonomy): Eukaryota > Metazoa > Chordata > Mammalia > Carnivora > Felidae > Herpailurus > Herpailurus yagouaroundi. Next base: position 4,988,933 of record NW_024412439.1, on the reverse strand, counting down.
CCGCAAGATTATTTCACGGTAAATCTCAGAGATCACCTCACTGTATCTCTAAATATTCCTACATGCATCTCTAAAAGGTACTATTCTTGTGAAACACATAACCACGTTATGCTAAATGAAACAGACCAATCACAGAAAGACAAATACTCTAGGATTCCACTTACATGACACGCTTAGGGTCGTCAAAGTTATAGAGACAGAAAGGAGAATAAGAGTTGCCGGGGGCTGCAAAGAATGGGGAGATGAGGATTAGTGTTTCATGGGTACAGAGTCTCAGTTTTGCAAGATCCAAAGAGCTGTGGAGATCAATGGTAGTGGTGTTGCACAACATTAGAAATTTATCTACTACCACCGAACTGTGCACTGAAAAACGGTTGAGCTGGTAAATTCTGTGTATTTTACCACAATAAAAAATAGAACAACAACAACAAAAAAAACCCTTAAAAAAACAAACATAACCACAATAGCCTGAGTACTGAAAAAATGAACACGAATGCCTCATCAAATAGCCAGGAAGTGTTTACATTTCCCCAATTACGCATAAGTTGTGTTTTGCTTTGTTTGGTTTTGTTTAGTTCGTTTAAACAAGAGTCACACTTTGCATTTGGTTTTTGTCTCTTAATTGTCATATAACCCAATGGGCTACAAAATTTCTCACGTTCTGGCTTTCCTAATTACATCCTCGTGGTGTCATTTAATATATTCTTTGGGCTATAATCTTTTCTTCTGTTGATTGCCCCCACCCCCCCCCTTAAACATACTCCTTACTAGTGTCGGTTCTGGGCCTTGTTATGCTGAACCCTCCCCAGAAGTGATTTGATTCGATTTGATTCACTGCTATGGCTTCATTCTAGTCCGCTTGAGGTCGGCACGCCCACGTGCCCGAGGAAACTCTTCATCTCCGAGCTCGACGAGACTGCCCGAAACGGAGTTCACCATCTTCTCTTCCTTCCACTATCAAACCTCCAATGCTCCCTGTGTTCCCTTCTCCTCAGTGAATGGAACCCCAATCTGCACAGACATCCAAGCCACACGCGTGGGCCCCATCTTGAACCCCTCCCTCCTCTGCACTTCCTACACCCTCTGTTCTAAGCCCTGTCAGTTATACCTGAACCACTGAATAAATTCATCTACTTTGTCCGTTCCCCAAACCAACACTCCAGTTGATGTCACCTGTATCTCTTATCTGGATCTGCTCTGGAATCTCTTGTCTTGATTGCTTTAACAGTCCCCTGACTGGTTTTCCCATTAAAATTGTCATTAGATTGCACCTTATTTTTTTCATTCTGCATCTAGAATTGTCTTCCTAAAACCAAATCTGATTCCATTGCTCTGCTATTTAGAACTCTTCAGTGGCTGTTCATTGCTCTAAGGATAAACTCCAAATTGTGAGATGTGGGAAGCCCTTCGAGATTTGGACTCTCCCTTCCTTTCAAGACTCACTCCTCCCCTACCTCTTCTATACCCTTCCCACTACACCCCTGTCATCAAGAGTTCCTTCTGAATCTCTAGTTAAGCCTCTAGGCTCTCATCCCTCTTCTCACTTGCCCTCACACCCTGTTCCCCTCACCTATTTAATCCCTATTTGTGCTTGGATTTCTAAAATTTTTTTTAAAGTTTTTAGTTATTTTTGAGAGACAGAAAGCAGAGCATGAGTGAGGGAGGAACAGAAAGAGAGGGAGACACAGAATCCGAAGCAGGCTCTAGGCTCTGAGCTGTCAGCACGGAGCCCGACATGGGGCTTGAACCCATGAACTGTGAGATCGTGACCTGAGCTGAAGTGAGATGCTCAATCGACTGAGCCAACCAGGCACCCCTATTTGTGCTTGGGTTTCTGCTGTGATGTTCCTCCTGTGTCCCTTGGCTGTGATCCCCCAAGATCGGGTTAGTGGCTCTTTCTCTATGCTCTTGTTGCCCCCAGAATCAGCCCTAACGGCACTGCTTGTGATCTCATCAGCATGTCTTGATGCTTTCATGTGCTCAGGGTCTGACAAATGCCTAGGCACTTAATTGACTAAATTAATAAAGGAGTGAAGGAATAAATGAATGGATGACTCAATCAATGAGTGAAAACCTCTCATAGAAATGATCTAAGCATACCAAAGGCAAGCTAGATTATTCTGATTTTCAAAAATTCCCATCTTTTAGCCTTGTAATATCAACTACTCAGATTCATCCAATACCAATCCATTATTCCCTTTATCCTGCACTGTAAGACTTTTCTTAATGTAGCAGAGGAAAATTATCTTCAAAGCATTTCCCAGATAAATGATGAAGTTAGAACACGGGGCATAGAATTTTATGATAAAGTAATTAGTTAACATGCTCCGAGTATCTGATAACTCTTCGGTGAGTACAGGAAATTATGGATCCTGAGGACATTCTGGAAACAATTTCAGTTAAAAAAAAAAATCAGATGCAACATTAAATTCTTTTCTTTCAAAATACCCAAAGTGTGCAATATTCTCTTAGCAGGCTATTTCCACTATGTGACATTTCCATGGCTATTTATAATGCATTTCTGTCTATAAAAGAAAACACGCCGTGGTTCTTTTTAAAACGAACAGTCAGTACACATAAAAGAATTTTTGGGTTTAAAAAAAAATGCCCATATTTCTAATACTGTACTCCCTTTCAAGAGACAGGCTTGGGTCCTCTTCTGACTTGTCAATAATGCAGCTTTGAATTCTTTGGGTTCTTTGGTGACTGTCCCGGAGTGAAGGGCGTCCCACTGCCCCTCCTGTGGCCTCGCTGGGGCCTCAGGAGAACACAGAAGACAGACCACTGTGGCCTGCAGGTTCAGGAAATGATGTTAACCTCATGGCGGCCACTGTCGTCCTGGGAAACGAGGAGGCGATCTCTCAAACCCAGCTCAAGGGGTAAATATTGGTACTTTATATAGGGTACTCATTCCTCTTTGCTCACCACCCTCCTGGTAACCTCACGATGCATGTTCCCTAAGAGTATGATGAGGGCTAGGAGAGGCAAGCCCGCAAATTACCCTGCGGCCCCAGTTCCACACAGTACATCCAGGTAGTATTTGTTTTCGGCAAAATTTTATTCACAATTAACAGTTCCACACGTGAAAATCGTAACATTTTTACACAGACAGTTTCCTTTGGTTAGATGTGCCCACCTCTGCAGAACTTTGATGCTAGAAAACACGCAAGCTGTAGGGAATGCAAATACTAAATGCATTAATCAACCAAATAAGGCCCTGCCCCTGCTAGGCAATTTGTACCGTTATAGGCCTATATACGCGTGAAAAATTCTTCACCTTCTAGGGGCGCCTGGGTGGCTCAGTCGGTTAAGCGTCTGACTCTTGATTTCGGCTCAGGTCATGATCTCACGGTGTGCATTCAAGCCCTCCCCGTCAGGCTCTGCACTGACAGTGAGGAGTCTGCTTGGGATTCTCTCTCCCTCTCTCTCTGCCCCTCCCCCACTCATGCTATCTGAGTCTCTCTCTCTCAAAATAAATAAATAAACCTAAAAATTAAAAAAAAAAAAATTCTTTACCTTCTTAGATCCAACAGCAGCTTTTTACAAAATGAAAAACATTACCTTTCTCATTTTAAAGGAAAAACATTTTTTTTTTTTAATTTCAATGTTTATTTATTTTTGAGAGAGAGAGGCAGAGCACAAGCAGGGAAGGCGCACACATAATCCCATATGCAGAGTATCAAGCAGATACTGACAGTATGTCCTTAAGGAAGCTCATCTATGATGTCAGAGGCCCTCACTGTGTGCTGGCCAATCCGCACTTGAAAGCCACCATTTAGGCAAGATTGTTCCAGACTCTTAGCTGGAGCAAATGCAAGAACTGCCATAAACACCCAGGCATTTGCGGGAAAAGGCCGGCAGGACATAGGACATAAAGAGTCTGTGGGAAAAGGCCAGCAGGAGATAGGACATCAAGGAGGTTTGCTCTCATTAATTAGCCACAACCAAATAAACAGCAGAGCCTAAGCATCCTAAAAGATGAGATGAACTGAAATCTTAGTTCATTTATTCTCATTGTACTCAAGGTAATACATTTATCTCTGGGTGCAGCTTAATCCACATCTGACTGTGATACGTAACTTCGAAATTGCCAGTATTTTCTTGGTCCAAAATTGCTTTTGGATTTCTTCTTTGTCTCAGGCTTTATGAGAAAATTTTAAATTGCCAAGAAGTTTCATTTTTGTGTGTGTGTTTATGCTTGTGCTGAAACTTTTAAATTTTCTTGTATTTTGTGCCTGTATAATTTCTAGGATTTGGAATTTATTGAAAAGTTGGTGGCTGCTAAATGATCAGTACTTGTAAATATCTCATGATAGTCTCTTTCAAGATTTGTTCTTTTTGCTTACATTGCTCCTTGATCACAGCAATTATGATCACTTAAATGTCACCTTTTTTTTAATGCTTTTATACTGGATGGGTATCACACATTGCCATTTTTTATGCAGTATTCTCTTATTCTTGAATTCTTTGCTGCAATTTGGTAAGCAGGACATTTTCAGGTCATTTTTTTTTTCAGGACAGGCATAACATGAGGTGCATTTTCTGAATCCCCAAATGTATCTAAGAATATCTCTGTTGCATTTGCACATAAAACCGTACTGGCTTGATATAAAATAATGAGGTTACTTTTTTCCCCCTGCAGAATTACATATTAAAAAAGTTTTTTTTAACCTTTATTTATTTTTTGAGAGACAGAAAGAGACAGAGAACGAGTGGGGGAGAGGCAGAGAGAGAGGGAGACACAGAATCTGAAGCAGGCTCCAGGCTCCGAGCTGTCAGCACAGAGCCCGACACGGGGCTCGAACTCACAAACTGTGAGATCATGACCTGAGCCAGAGTCGGACGCTTAACCGACTGAGCCACCCAGGCGCCCCAGACGAATCAAATTTTTAAAAGCAGTTTTAGGTTTTCAGAAAAAAAAAAAACAATTGAGAGAAAAGTAATCTTGAGTTGGGGTGGTCATTTCTTGCAACCTGTGAACCCGTATCAATACATTAATACTAAGTCAAGTCTACACATTAGGGTTCACTCTTGCCGTACTACATTCTATAGGCTTCTGATAAGTATATAATGGCATGCATTCACCAATACAGTGACCTAAAGAATAATAGTTTCATTTCTCTAAAAATCTTCTGTGCAATCCATTTCTTCATCCCTCCCTCGTACCCGCCCCCTTATTCCTTGGCAACTTCCGATCTTTTTACTGTCTCCATAGTTTTATCTTTCCCGGGATATCACATAATTGGAATCATAAAGTACCCTGCCTCTTCACATTGGCTGCTGTCCCTTAGCCATATGCATTTAAGGTTCCTCGATGCCTTTTAATGGCTTCGTGGCTCCTCATTTATTTATTGTTTTATTGCTTAATAGTTCTTCTTTGTCCGGATGGATCACAGTTTGTTTATCCATTCACCTGCTGAAGGACATCTTTGGTTGCTTCCAAGATTTGGCGATTACGAACAAAGCTTCTAACAGCATCTGCGCGCAGGTTTTTATGAGAGCGTAAGTTTTCAGCTGAAGGAGCCCGATTGCTGGATCATCGGGGAAGAATATAGTTAGCTTCTTTGGTAAGGAAGTGCCAAACTGTCTTCCAGAGGGGCTGTGTTATTTTGCATTCCCACCCAGCAATGAATCAGAGCTCCTGTCCCTCCACGTCCTCATCAGCATTTAATGCCATCAAAATTCTGAATTTTGGTTCTAATAGGTGTGTAGTGGTAACTCGCTTTTCTTTTTAAAGTTTATTTCTTTACTTTTGAGAGAGAGAGAGAGAGAGAGAGAGAGAGAATGAGTTGGGGAGGGGCAGAAAGAGAGAGAGAGAATCCCAAACAGGCTCTGCACTGCCCGCGCAAAGACCGACCTGGGGCTCGAACCCACGAGCTGCAAGATCGTGACCTGAGCTCGAGTCGGACACTTAACTGACTGAGCCACCCAGGGACCCCCTCATTGTTTTCATTTACATTTCCCCCACCCAGGGACCCCTCATTTCCCCGGTGACATATGATGTGGAGCATCTTCTCTTATGTTTCTTTGCCATTTGTAGATCTTCTTTGGTGAGGGGTCTGTTCACATTTTTGAGAGAGAGAGACAGACAGAGACAGAGTGCAAGTGGAAAGGGGCAGAGAGAGAGGGAGACACAGAATCTGAAGCAGGTTCCAGGCTCCGAGCTATCACCGCAGAGCCCGACATGGGACTCGAACTCACGGGTCATGAGATCACGATCTGAGTCAAAGTTGGACGCTTAACCGATTAAGCCACTGAGGCGCCCCTCTCATTTTTCAGTTTTCAGAGTTCTTGAATCCTTTTTTTTTTTTTGGAGTTCCTCTTGAATCTTGAACACCAGTCCTTTAGCTGACACGTATTTGGCATAGATTTCCTCCCAGTCTGTGGCCTGTCTTCTCGTGCTTTTCATTGTGACCTTTTGGAAAGCAGGAGTTCTCAAATGGCGTTATATCTAAAGAAGTCATCACCAAACCCAAGGTGGTCTAGATTTTTCCCCTATGTGTCTTCTGGAAGTTTTATGGTTGTGCATTTTACATGTAGAGCTCTGATCCATTTGGAGTTAATTTTTGCAAAAGGTGTGAGGCCTGTGTCTAGACTCATTATGTTTGCCTATGGCTGTCTGGTTGTGTCAGTACCATTTCTTCTGTCTTTTTTTAAGATAATCTTCAGGTTTTTTCTGTCTGTAAGTTCTAGAACTTGCACTTTCCCCCCAAGTCACTGGTTTAATTTTCTGTAGCCTCCAGTCTTCCGTTCCCTGTTTCTATGGACTTTCATTGATCGTTTCTAATTCCCTCTTTACTTTATATCTTCCTTATCTCGGATTCTTTTTTGATAAGTGAGCAATGGCCTCTCCAGTTTTCTTTGAGAATGTGAACTATGGATTTTTTTAAAACTTAAATTGTACATGGGGCGCCTGGGTGGTTCAGTCGGTTAAGCTTCCGACTTCGGCTCAGGCCACGATCTCACGGTCTGTGAGTTCGAGCCCCGCATCGGGCTCTGTGCTGACAGCTTAGAGACTGCAGCCTGCTTTGGATTCTGTGTCTCCCCCCTCTCTGCCCCTCCCATGCTCATGCTCTGTCTCCCTCTGCTCTTGATAATAAATACACGTTAAAAAAAAAAACCCTTAAATTGTACATAAATTGGATGAGCACGCATCCTGCTGAAGGTCTGTTTACACCTGTCATACTCTCACAGTTACTAATAGCTAAATACAGAACAGTGTTCGTGGGAATGCAAGCTGGTGCAGCCACTCCGGAAAAACAGTATGGAGGTTCCTCAAAAAACTAAAAATAGAACTACTCTATGACCCAGACAATTGCACTACTAGGTATTTACCCAAGGGATACAGGTATGCTGTTTCGAAGGGACACATGCACCCCAATGTTTATAGCAGTGTTATCAACAATAGCCAAAGTATGGAAAGAGCCCAAATGTCCACTGATGGATGAATGCATAAAGAAGATGTGGGATGTATATACAATGGAGTATTACTTGGCAATCAAAAGGAATGAAATCTTGCCATTTGCAACTACGTGGATGGAACCTGAGGGGATTGTGCTAAGTGAAATGAGTCAGTCAGAGAAAGACAAAAATCATATGACTTCACTCACATGAGGACTTTAAGAGACAAAACAGATTAACATGAGGGAAGGGAAACAAAAAGAATATAAAAACAGGGAGGGGGACAAAACAGAAGAGACTCTTAAATATGGAGAACAAACTGAGGGTTACTGGAGGGGCTGTGGG
>NW_024412439.1:4926522-4981087 GCF_014898765.1 Herpailurus yagouaroundi | reverse complement strand
AAATTTCAAAAAAAAAAAAAAAAAAACCAAAGAAAAAAAAAAAAAAGTAAGGAAAAGAAAAAAAAAAAAGAACGGTGTTCAAAGGTGTTCCAGTTTGGACAAGAGATTCTATGGTGACTCTCCATACAAATCTTAGTTATGTGTCCCTGAGGTTCAGCTGAGCCTCGTTTTCACCATGTGCCTCTTCAGAGTTTTTACGGCTAAAAGAAATTAATTGCTGCCCTTTATTATTTTACCCGGTGCAGAGACAAGTCGTTCGACATGTGACAGGATTTAATCCTCCCCCAAACCCCACAGGTCAGAACGATCCTCCCCATTTTACCAGTGAGGAAACTGATGCCCAGAGATGGGGGCTGGGGAAAGAGAGGGGCTCTGTGCTTTTCTGAACTTTCCTGACTAGGAAAAAGCCTACAGATAGGAGGTGGGAGAGGGTAGTCGCTTTATTTGTCGGGATTTTTTTTGCGGGGGGGGGGGGGGGGGGCGAGGAGAAAGCAGGGAAGCCCTCTGAATTTGGCAAAGGTGGCCCTTTCCTGAGGCTCCCTGGAGACATCTTCCCGCGTGTGGAACATCTGGGGTGGGAATGGGCACGGAACACGAGCGGGAGCAGAGTCTGACATCTTTTAAGAGCGTGAGGATGACTCCTTCTGCAGGAGGGCCGAGCCAGAAAGGTCATTCTGGGCCTTCAGAAATCCAGCCTGCCTGCCAAATGCATCCTTGTGCCGCACTCCTGACATTGAGAGATACCTGCACGGCCTCTGTCGGGCTTACGATGAGGTGCAGGAAAAGTACAAAGGCTGAAAACTTGACCGGTCCAGAGAGACTGACAACGGGCCAGATGCATTAAACGCTCCACAGACCACGAGGCTGCGCACGACGACCACCCGATACGGGGACCTCGCCAGAGATGTGGCCCAGCCCAGACATGCTTTACGCCCAATAATGATCCAAATGGACTCCTCAAGAAAGCAATCACCCTGAACACACTGTGCCCTCCAGACGTGTAACAGGCCTGGCACACGGGCCACTCCCCTGCTCAGAGCAGCGCTGACACGGCCACCTGCCCAGACCTGCTACCCATCCCGTTCACACCAATGACCTAAGGCGCACGACCACTTGCTGGCACCGTGAGAGGCCCCACCCACCAGAACTCGGGTGGGTAAGATGGGGAAGGAGACCAAGCTGAGGTTACCTGAAGTTCCCAGCAGAGCAACACCTTCCATCTCGCAGCCATATAAAACCCTGCTACTCAAAGTGCGGTCCCTGAAGCAGGCGCCCTGGCGTCACCTACACGTGTGTCAGAAATGCAGAAACTCAGACCTCATAATCCTGCATAATAAATTCATAAAAATCTGCATAATTCCCCAGGTGGCTCATACGCACTTGAAGCATGAGAAACGCTGCTAAAAATGCTTGAATATCTTTCTAGAAGTCTGAGCTGGGCATCATTTTTACGGGATCGCCGTAGCTGAAGAAGGAGTGAGCGGGGGGGTGGCGCCTGGGTGGCTCAGTCGGCTGAGCATCCATCCGGCTTCGGCTCGGGTCGTGATCTTGCGGCTCGTGGGTTCGAGCCCCACATCGGGGTCTGTGCTGACAGCTCAGAGACTGGAGTCTGCTTCCGATTCTGTGTGTCTGTCCCTCCTCCGTTCACACTCTCTCTCTCTTCTCTGAAAGTAAATAAATGAAACATTTTTTAAAAATTAAAAATTCATTAAAAAAATGATAGAAAGGAGCAGGGAGCAGCCATCGTTCATGTGAAGATATGCCTGCTCACTCAGGATTGTCGTCATGGGCGGGCAAACGTAACAAGCAGGTGGTGATGGCTGACCAGTCACACGTGTTTAGGAAGCTTTGTGTTTCTTAATCTTTTAGAAAACAACCCCAGGATCTGCACACACTTCTCTGAGCCTAATCCAGAGCCAGAAGAGAATTCTGAAAAATTATACACGCTTCCAAGTCTGTTACGGGAATAAGCTTCTGGCAGATTCTGCCTATTTCCCTCAAAATCTGAACATCGTCACAGTCAGGTACTTATTCCTGCCACTCTGACAAGAGCAGGATTATTAACTCTGCCTACGGTAAAATATTCATGTGAAAAATAAAATGCGTTGCAATTTTATGCATTACAACTACTATGAGCTGTTAATGGCTTAGGTGTCCAGACACATCTCATTCCTCACGAGGACTCGTTTCCAACGAGGACACTTCTGTGTGGCTAATTGGGTCCCCTCGTTTTGAACTATTGGCCATAGGTGTGCTGATTCTTCTGTTTACTTCTCCTGACACGGAATCTATGTTTGTCTCACACTGAAAGTTGAGACGGATTCTGTCAGAATTGTTTTTGTTCCCTTCCAAATCCTTCAGTTCCAGAAAAAGGGAGAAGGAAAGTGTATTGTTTTTCTTGGCCAGATCAAAATTCCAATTGCCTAGAAGGATGAAGAGATCAGCAGAAATTGCCTCGCCGGCAACCTTCACCCCAACCCCATCTCACACACACACACACACACACACACACACACACACACACACACACACTAAAGCAGCAGTCAGGTGACTCTGGGCTGTTTGCTGCACAGAAGTGATGTATTAGAAAAAAAGGAAAGATAGGCACCTGGGTGGACCAGTCGGTTAAACCTCTGACTCTCGGTTTTGGCTCAGGTCATGATCTCACGGTTCATGAGTCTGAGTCCCATGTCGGGCTCTGCGCTGACAGTCTGGACTCTGCTTGGGATTCTCTCTCTTTGCCCCTCCCCCGCTCCTTCCTCTATCTCCACTCTCACAAAATAAATAAACATTTAAGAAAAGAGAAAAAGGAAAGAAAAAGGAATCTCTTTCCAGCTCTTGAGCTTTGAATAGCTGTGTTCCCGAAGCATCGCTTTCGGGAAACTTTCTTCCCTGTGATCAGAAAAGCAACGGGATTGTGGGTGAGGGATGCCCATCTCCACCAGAGGAAGGAGGACTTTTTCTTTGTACAAAGGTACTTCTGCTCACCAAGCAGGGAGCCTGCGTGGCTGTGCACACCCACAGGGCACACTGTTTCCTGTGTGGACCATCCAGATGGGTGTCTTTTTCTGATTTGCGCGAAGGCAACATAAATGCTCATGGAGACCCGGGGGTGGGGGTGGGGGGTGGTCCTGAGCAGGAGGCTCTGTTTTCCGCACTTAAATTAGGCCAAGGAAGGTCAGGAAGTAAGGAGAGGAGCTGGGTCTGCTGCCCCATGGAGATTCCGGGGGAGAGAGGAAGACTCTAGAGAAGAAATGGTTACGGGACATATGTGGGCAGAGGGAACTTACCTCTGGCTGTTTCCTGTATGGGAGCAGGGAGCAGGGGCAGCAGCTTCTCTGCTGCCCCCAGGGGGCTGGAGGGCCAGCTCCATCATGAACTTCACAGACAAGGAAACGGAGGAAGGAGAGGGCATGCACAGAGGAGGCTAGCTGGGGAGGGGGGAATCAGAACCAGAACCCCAACGATCAACACCTGTTTTTCCCTGACCTGTGGCCCCCTCTCCTCACAAATGCACACCTTCTTATAATAGAAGCTTACCAGAATTTGGGGTGGGGGGAGTGGGGAACAATGCAAAGGGCGGTGGACCCACAGTGGACCAAGTTTAAATTTCCTCCATGATGGTAGAATAGGAGCTTGGGTTAGAAGATAAGTGGTTACAGGGGGTGCCGGGGTGGCTCAGTCGGTTAAGCATCTGACTTCAGCTCAGGTCACAAACTCATGGTTTATGGTTTTAAGCCCTGCGTCAGGCTCTGTGCTGACAGCTCAGAGCCTGGAGCCTGCTTCAGGGTCTGCGTTTCCCTCTCTCTGACCCTCCCCTGCTCACGCTTTCTCTCTCTCTCTCTCTCTCAAAAGCAAATAAACATAAAAAAAAAAATTTTTTTTTAAAGGAGATAAGTGGTTACAGGAAAAAGGAAATAAAACAAATAAAAGAGGGTACATTTTTGCTTCCCTGTATTTTGTAGGCTGAGTCATACCTGCTATCCTTCCTTCTGCCCAGTCAGGCACCACTGTTTATTTTGAGACAGAGATTTCTAATACTACCTAACATCATGCTTTTAATCAGCACGAAGTGCATATTTTTTAACTTGGCAAACGATGTAGTTCCTTAGAAAAACATTTTTTTTAGTGGCATGATTCTCAAAAACAACATTTAAAGAGTTCTTAAGCAAATTCAAATTTCTCTGATATTAAATGGAAATATCCTGACCTCTTACATTCTAGACAGAGTTTGCTAATAGTACAAATATTTCAGAATTTATTGGTAAAATAATAGTCTGTATTAAGTTCCAATTATTCTGTTAATGTTTAAACCATCTTGGGGCTCCTGGGTGGCTCAGTCAGTTAAGCGTCCGACTTCGGCTCGGGTCATGATCTCACGGTCCGTGGGCTCGAGCCCCGCGTCGGGCTCTGTGCTGACAGCTCAGAGCCTGGAGCCTGCTTCGGATTCTGTGTCTCCCTCTCTCTCTGCCCCGCCCCCACTTGTGCTCTGTCTCTGTCTCAAAAATAAATAAGTCTTAAAAAAATTTTTTTACACATCTTAAGTTACCTAAGCTCCGCATGTTTGTCTTCTCATTTTCAAGAAACAAATTAGTTTTGCGCCCCAATGAAAAGGTACACTTGTATAAAAAAAGACGTTTCAAACAAAATGGGACATTTCGACCCATTTTAAAAAAGCAGCAGCCTGGTAAATAAATACAGGCATGTAAATAAAGGTCTCTGGCTTTCTTCTCTTCCAATAGTTGGAAGAGACGAATGAAAAAGAATTAATACAGTAATTTTCCCATTTGGCCCCCCTTCTAAACTTTCTTCAGCTCCCCAGCATTTATACCAAATTTGCCTTAGTTCTTATTTGAAGGGGACAGTCATAAAAAAGTCTTGAGAAGTGTTATAAAGTTTCCTAATTAAGATACATATTTTTTTCTAACATGGATTAAAACAAGTGTTTTCTGTATTTACAAGCGTTCGGTATAACAGCAACAACATCCCTCTGGTTTACAAGTCAAAAGTGAGGAAAAATACACGTCGCCTTTTGCTTTTACAGAAGCACACATGTCACCTGCACCCCGATTCAGACACACAGCCTGAAATCTGAAGCACACAACGCAAATGGTCACAGGGGGTAAAGCGATCTCTTCCGGAAGACTCTCCCCCCGGTCAGCGTATCGCCCCCTTTACAAAAACGCCACATAAACTAATTCCCGCCCTCCCTCTCCCTCTTAGACGTTTGATTTCAAGTGCACACTTGTATGGAGCCCATGTTACGCTTGCTGTTCTGTTCTATTCAACTAGCTGTTGCTCGAAGGTATGTACGGACGTGGTTTAGACTTCAGGACTTCATGCCCCCCAAGGTTAAGGCCACGACCTTTCCCATCTCCGGCGGGAGGGAGAGACGGAGACACGGAATCCGAAGCAGGTAAGACGGAACTGACTTCCCCACATTCGTCTCACGAAATCCTCAGAAGTGACTGATTTAAACAACTCCACTTCCCACCCTCTCCTGAAGTTGGGGGAGAAGAGGAAGGATGTTTATGGTGGTTGTTGAGCGAGGCTTCAGGGAAAGCTCCCCCCCCCCTTTTTTTTTTTTTTTTTGGCTTCCTCTTCTTCCCCATTTTTTTTGCAGGGAACAGAAAATGATGACCACGGTACAGTGTCTACACCTTGGGATCTTGAGGCTTCAAGCTCTTGTATTAAGGGTGGCTGAGCCAGACGGCAAGGGGGCTGAATCCCTCACGACGGGATGGGACCACCATTGCAGAGCATGAGGTAAGGTTCCATCGGAGAAGCAGCATCACTAGTGTGTGTGTGTGTGTGTGTGTGTGTGTGTGTGTGTGTGTGTCCCGTGACAGAGACTGGACCTTGAGTAACTTCGCGAGCAGGTTAAGCCCTATCTGCAAGGCTGTGGTCCTTGTACCTGATGCTAGAGGCTGCACGCGGCTGAGAAGGAAAGATGGACATGAGATGAAAGAGAAGACCAACCAGAACACTCCGGCACCATCTGGAGTCCTTGGGACAGACTGGGCCCGTGTTAGGCCGTACTGACCTGAGGGGTGGAAACAGCCCTTAGACACTGGGGACTTTTACGGTGGAGCTAAATGCATACACCTGACCCGGGCATCCAAGAAGCTAAGAGGATCCAAGAAAAGGTGGAAAGAGTGTGGGTCCTCACATCAATGAGGTGGGCCAGCAGATATACGAGAACAGACGCGTTCTCAGGTGACCCGAGAACACAGGATGGCTGCCGTGGCCCTTCTCCTCCCCACATTTCCCCAAGAACCTCTGTGCAACCCCCTCTAACCAGGGACACAAGGGGAAAGGGAATCCCAGAATACAGCGTCACACAGCTTGGAGGCCGTCACATCCTGCGGTTCGTGAAGTTTCCTTTTTTTTAATTAAAAAAAAAATGGTTTTTTCACATTTATTTATTTTTGAGAGACAGAGAGAGACAGAGCATGAGCAGGAGAGGGGCAGAGAGAGAGGGAGACGCAGAATCCGAAGCAGGCTCCGGGCTCCGAGCTGCCTGCACAGAGCCCGACGCGGGGGCTCAAAACCACGGATCGTGAGATCTTGACCTGAGTCAAAGTCGGATGCTCAACTGACTGAGCCCCTACATTTCCTTTTTTTAGAACTACTTCATTTGAAACACTGTTAGCAATGAAATACAATCCCTAATGGATGCTGGGCCCCTATAAAGAAATGTTGACTCGTGGCTGAACTAAATAACGAATGTGACATGTGGACTCAGATAACTTCAACAGAAACTTTCCTTGTCTTGATTGCATGTGAGACGTCCCTTTAAAGAAAACTATTGAAAACCTTCAAGAAACGCATACGTGGAGAAGGAAAAGTTAAAAGGTCAAGGCATTGCTAGAGAAGGGCAGAATGAAAGAATCATCTTCTTCATTCCGGAAAGAAGGCCGGGAAGGGATAGGTCATTGTCTATTTGGCAACAGAAGACATAGCCAAGAGAACTGTGGGGCTTGTAAAGAAAATTCTGAAAGGTTAATTCCGGGATGAAGGGACAGCATCGCAATGCCAAGTTGTTTTTTAATTTTATTTATTTTTTCTGAGAGAGAGGGAGCATGTGTGAGCAGGGGAGGGGCCGGGGTGGGGGAGAGAAGACAGAGAGAAAGAGAGAGAGAAGAGAATCTTAAGCAGGCTCCATGCTGGGCATGGGGCTCGATCTCACGACTGTGAGATCATGACCTGAGCTGAAATCAACAGTTGGGCACTTAATCGACTGAGCCACCCAGGCGCCCTGAGTTGTTTTGCTTTGTGGCGTAACAGGCACCCTGTTATGTGACATAAGCTTTTGAAGTACAAGCATTTACGTTTTAAGCCCGTTACTGTGTTGTTACAAACAAGACAATTCCTTGAAATCTGGGAAGGCGGGCGGCACACCACTTGTGTCAGGTGGATCGTCTGGAACTGA
The DNA here is from genome assembly GCF_014898765.1 of Herpailurus yagouaroundi. Lineage (NCBI taxonomy): Eukaryota > Metazoa > Chordata > Mammalia > Carnivora > Felidae > Herpailurus > Herpailurus yagouaroundi. The sequence continues at coordinate 4,973,655 of NW_024412439.1, read as the reverse complement.
GCGAGGACCGCAAGCAGGTTAGTGGAAGCGGGGGCTACCTGTGAACAATAAAGGGGGCAGGAAGCAGAATGGGGCAGAGAGAGCTTGCAGATCCTGAGGTGGACCTGACTCTTTGGGAAGAAAGGGGAGGGAAGCAGGATTCTCTGCGAAAGCCTCAGATTGTGATGCAGATTTGACAAGGTTCAGGTGAATCCAAAGGGGAGCCCTGGGAGAGCCCCACATCTGGCAGAAAGGGCCAAGCCCTAGGATTCACGTCACGCTCAGTCGCTGGTTGGGACATTTCTTAGAAAGAATGTGGTGTCGGCTCAAAAGCCGGGTTGGATCCTGAAGGTGCTGGCACTGGAGGCTGTCAGCCAAGCGCACTCCCCATCCCGGCGATCAGCGGGACCTTCCTTGAAGCAGATCTACGCAAGCGGGCTTCTGTGCCTGCCACGGCACGGTAATGATAGATAGATCCTTTCAACACGAGAGACAAACCCATGTCTCAAAGCCAAGATGATAAGAATACTTATTAGGGCAGTGTGGCTTGCCTCGGACCAGAAACTCATTGGGAAGAACGATTAAGAAATGAATGGGTCTCTACCAGGACATATTACTCTTGATTTTGAGCTGGGAGGTTGCGCTGTGTTCACCCCACACCCCGAACTGGATTGGAACACGGGTTGACATTTATCCACGGTGTTCCCTGTGGCCAAGTTCAGTGACTTTTCTCCCCATTCAGCACACATTCTCCAGGTGAGTCATGCTCCCGTATCTCCCCCACCCAATCAAAGCCCCGCTGTCCCTGCACCCCAACCTCAGGCTTCCTACCTTCCCTAATACCGTAACTTCCCACCAAAGTGTACCTGCTCTGTTTTTCGTTGGCAGACTGACAACCGAGGCTGAAAACTAATTGGCTCGGCTGATGAGAGCATGATGATCGCCTTATTTACCCCTACAGAATTCACCCAAAGAAATGGCTAGCCAAGGGGGGTAGGGGGTGCGGATTTCCTTTCATTTGTTCAGGCCGATGTTGGCGAAATTTTGGACAATGTTGGTAGGTGGTATTTGCCGTTTACATCGAGAAGGCAGCAGCTTATGCTAAATATAATGGCTAGTTCCATATTTTGCTCCCAAAAGGTACTCATTCCTGATTAACGACCTCAGCAAGTGGGTAATGATTATTCATCGGCCTCTTTAGGAACTTTAATCGTGTGGAGGACTTTCTAGACTTCAGATGGACTACTCTAGATAGAGGCATAGAAACAGTAATCAAGTAACAAGTAAGTACCTGCTGGATACAGGGGATGGTGCTTGGTACTTTAAGGGTACCACGGGTTTAATTTAGCTGTCCGACAAATTATACACTATAATGCCATTTTACAGATGAGGGTCAGAAAAGTTCAACGGCCTAAGATCAGTCAACCAGCAAATTATAGTGGTCAGGCCTGATGCAGATCAGGTCTATCGGGCTCCCCACTCTTTTACCCTATTCTTTCTCACCCTACAATTCACAATTACTCGGACTTGCAACTTGAACTCCACCTCCATTGACATTAGCAGGGTTTAACAGTTGGTGTGCTGGCTGGTGGGGGGGGGGGCAGCTGGAATTACAGAGAAGATAAGATTGGCCACGTGTAGATGACTGCTGACACAATTACCCCACACCATATTGGGGGAGGGTTATCACAAGTTTCTTTGCTTTTTATATATTTGAAATTTGCCATAATAAACGCTGGCTTATAGGAATGTTCATTCTGTAGAGGCTTTCGATAGCCACAAATGCAGGATCCCAACTGGCAATACACACACACACACACACACACACACACACACACACACACACAGCTGAAAACTTCTTCTACAGCAGACAATGCAGATATTAATCAGTTGTCAAGGTGCAAAACCAAGTCCAGAGATCTCGGCGTGCCCCACATACATCAGTGGGAGCAAATGCTCCCTTTCTGTGAATGAATCACAGCATTCAGCTCCACTCTCTGTCATGCTCCTCGCCGTTTGCTCAAGCCCAGCCAAACCAAACGAGGGATCACCAGTGGAGAGAACTGCAAATGTTTGCAAACTGTGAGCAAATGAGGAGAGAGTCCCACATTTAGAGAGACATGAATTATTGTGTGCAGGTATAAATAAACATTGTTCTCTGCTCAGGGTCTGTCAGCACCTCCGTGCTCCACACAAACTCATCCAGAGATAAATGAGCTAGTGTTACTCGTACCTGATGAGCTCCAAAAACCACCTGAAGGGGCACACGCTGTACTTTGCTAAGCTTGTTTGCAAAACTCAGCCCTTGGAATACAGAGCTGCCCACAAAGCACGCAGCCAACTCTGAAATATGTGTTTTTAGGGAGCCATGAGGGCAAAACGGGTGTTCTCTTTTGTTGACCCACGTTCCAGGTCTTGGCAGTGGGCGCTCCGGGAGTCCAGGAGTCCACAATTATTTTCCCCTCTCCCTTGTCCATTTTTTAATTAAGGCATGCTTATTATATGATATGATTTAAAATACAATCAAAAGGAACATTTAAAATTGCCTTAATTCTCCCAACCAGAAGTAACCACTGCTAATTTTGAACACATGCTTCTAGAATTTTTAATGCATGTATAAAGTCTACAGAATTCAAACAGGAACATAGTGTAGGTAACCTGCATTGTTCATTCAAAAAGAGCCTATGAACGTTTTAATGCCCATAAACAGCCTTTACAACGATATTTATAATGTCTGAGCATATGGACATAAAATAATTTATTTAGTCAAGACGTATTATTGGAGATTTACCGGGAACTGAACCTTTGGGCCTCTCTCAAATTTAATTTTTGCTCCTGAAACTGAGCTTGAGTGACTATTTTCATAGACAACTGTTTCTACCAATCCATTGTAAGGATAAATCCTTAAAAGCAGAATGCACAGATTAGAACTTTTGGAGGCTTCTTCTAGAGAGTACACATGATCCTGTTCCTCATCATCCTACATTTAATAGCACTGACTGATAACTATTCTTTTTTTTTTTTAATCTTTGCCAATTCAAAAGATACCTTTGCATTACATCACATTTTTAAATTTGTGCTTCTCTTACATTAATGATACCGAAGTTTTTTTTGTTTGTTTTACTTTTTAAAAATTTTTTAATGTTTATTTGTTTTGAGAGAGACAGAGTGCGAGCAGGGGAGGGGCAGAGAGAGAGGGAGACACAGAATCGGAAGCAGGCTCCAGGCTCTGAGCCGTCAGCACAGAGCCCGACACGGGGCTCAAACTCCCCAGCCGGGAGATCATGACCTGAGCGGAAGTCGGACGCTCAACCAACTGAGCCACCCAGGCACCCCAATGATACTGAAGTTTTTTTATCATATTTATTGAAAAAATGTGTATCTTCCTCTCTGTTCATATGCTTTTGTGCATTTAGTATTCATCTCTAAGGCTGTTCACATCTCAATAGCAGTATTTCCTTGTCTGTCCTGTGCAATGCAATTTTCCCCCATTTTTGACTTGATTTGTTCTTTGGAACACACAAAAGTTTAAGATTTTTAGGTTAAAAAATGCACACACCTTAATCTTTATGGATTCTATGATTTAAGTTGTACATGGACTATCCTTCCCAAGCTTATCTGTTCTTTTATTAACTCATTTAAAATTTTCAATCTATCTGGAATAAACTTTAGAGAGTAGTGTGAGGTATAGACATAACATTTTTTTCTCCCCATGTGATGAGTCAGTGGTTCCTACCCTGTTTTTAGTATAAACACTCTAATTTGTTGTGATGAGCACTGGGTGTTATATACAAGTGTTGAATCACTGTATTGTATACCCGAAACTACTATTACACCATATGTTAATTTCAATTTAGATAAACATTTATGTATATATGTACATATAAAAATAAGAATATATACATATATATGTATATATATGCACTCTTTTCCATACTGATTTAACCTATCGCCCTTATCTAAATATGCTAGATACTTATATAGTCTTTGGTCTGTCCTCATTCTTTTCATTCTGTTTCAGTGGTCTTGGTATCTATTCTTGGGCAAGTACCACCAAGTTATTTTAGCTATTGGTCACTTTCTTTTTTTAAAAAATTTTAAAAATGTTTTATTATTTATTTTTGAGAGAGGCAGAGCATGAGCGGGGGAGGAGCAGAGAGACAGAGAAGGAGACACAGAATTTCAAGCAGGCGAGCCTGACGCGGGGCCCGACCCCACAGACTGCGAGATCATGACCTGATCTGAGGTCTGACGCTCCACCGACTGAGCCACCCAGGTGCCCTGCAATTGGTCACTTTCCAGACGTATTAATACCTTAGTGGAGAGCCCTATCTTATTCTGTTTTGTTTTCCGACTTTTCTTAGCTGTTCTCTCTCATTATTCTTCCTCACTTTGGAATCATTTAGGCACTATGTCTGGGATTACGTTACAGCCATAGATTACGGTGCAGAGAATGAACAGCCTGCGATATTCTCTCTCCTAACACAGAAAGCTGGTGTCTTTTCATGCATTGCAGTTACGTTGGGTGGGGCCATCTGATCAGTTCCGAGCAGTGAGCTGGGAACGTCAGAGACATTTACCACGTATGATCAGAGGGAATTAAGAGCATATGTGAGTCTTTCACATTCTCTTCCTCTGAGGTGGTGACCATAGAGGCCATATCCTGAGAATGGTGGAGTCACAAGGTGGAAACAGCCTGGATTCTTGAAGTCCTGCTTGGAGGACGGTAATTCTGAAGTCACCCAGCCCGCACTAAGCTTGAAGTGAGCAAGACGTAAACCTTTGGTTTGTGTCAAGCCATATAGGTCTGCGGCTTTGTTTATTACCGTAGTATAGTCCCTTAGTAAAGGCTGCACATTTCTTAAGTATTGAGAGGTCTCTTGTTACTGTGATAAGGGAGTCACATTTTCACTTACCGTGATGTTCCTTTCTACCGGACAGGGGACCCATCTGCCTAGCAGGAGAGGAAGGGGACAGATAGATACAAGGCAGGAGCCTAAGAGCTCCTGTTCCTGACTGTAGTTCTAGCTCACACTCGGCCAGGGCTGCAGGGCAATGCTCCAGGGTGGTTCTTCCCAGAGCAGACCCACTTCCTGTCTTAAGACAGCTTTGCTGCTGACCTGCTTTCCTGAGCCCGGGAACTCGTTCCAAGTAGAAAGGCCACCAAATGCTTCAGGCAGCCTCTGTGTCTGTACCTGAGACGCTCAATCCTGGATTGTTTGTCCTGGCTCCCGGCCCCTCTAGCTCTGAGTCCGGGGAGGCGGGCATTGGTTGAATTCTGCTTGGTGGCCCCTCCTCGTTCTCTGTGCGGGAGTCTCAGCCTTTATGTGTCCTGAAATCGCGGACTGATGGGCTCTTGTCACAATCTGGCCTCACCTATGCTCTAAATTTGCAGGAGTTCTTGGAAATTCCAGCCAAGTGGGCACCACCCCCGATTTCACAGGCACACATGTTCTTTTCATAGAGAATGTGGAGGTGTGTGTGTATGGGGAGGGGAGAATTAATTAAATGTGTGAGTGCAAATCGTCATTTTAGACTAGTGGTTCTTTCATGGGTATTTTCAGGAGAACGTGGAAAAACTAAGTGCAAACCCAGATGTCAGTGGAGGGAGCAAGTTATCCCCTCCCCCACCCTCCACCATCCTCTCTGCACGTGCAAGAAAGTAGCACTACCTGGATTTATGTTCCCACTGAAACTTCCCTTAGAAAATGGAAATGATTACGGTCAGTTTCAAATGATATTTTTCCCTCGGATGCATAAATCAGGCTAGCCAGAACTCAGTTGATGTTCTCCTTTGCTTTCCCGCCCCGGTTCCTGCTTTTTCAAACACCCATTCATGAATGAGATCTTATCTGTGGCAAAGGTCTTCGCTAACCCTGGGGTAAAATATATTAAATACGAGTATTTTTTTTTCACAGAGCGAAAACTACTCAACTTAAATGCCTATCAGATTATACCCTTTCTAATATTTTTGGCATGAAAATGATCTATCTCTTATGAAGCAATCTTAACGTACCCTGGATGGTAGTTTGATTTGTTTTAAAACGCCTTCACGGAGTTGTGGGCAATGCTGTGTTTGGTTTCTACATGATTTTTGAAATTTTTTGTGGTCTATACAATCCCAGACCCTAGGAACCACTGGAATGCATCTTCAAATAGTTGCTCAACAAGTGGAATATTTTCGGAGCCTTTGCATTTCTGAGAATGCCCGCCTGTCCCACCGAAAGACGAATTGTTGGGTATAAAGTTCTTAGCTCATAACTTTCCCTACCTCAAAACCCCGTGGAGTCATTTGGCATCTAACTGCTGCAGAGGAAATGTCTGAGATCAACCTCTTGTAAATAAATTTTTACTGAATAGTTGCAAGACTTTTTTTTTTTTTTTCACTTACACCTTCCTGTTTCTCGAGGCATTGCTGTACGATTTCCCCAGTGCCTTCACTGAGATGGCACATGTGGTGGCTGATGGCCAAAGGGAGAGATTCTAGAATCACCTAACTTCGAATCTAGTTCCATGCTTCACCAGCCACTGTACCCTTGGGTGGTGTTAGAGGTCACACTGTGTCCGCCAAAATGAGATGCTCAAGTCCTATCCCCCAGGGACCCATGAACGTGACTTTAGTCAGAAGTAGGGTCTTTGCGCATGTAATCGAATGAAAAGGAGGTCGTTAGGGTGGGCCCTAGTTCAGTGACTCATGTCCGTATTAAAGGGAGGTTGGGACACACACACACACACACACACACACACACACACACACACGCCCCAAACACCTCATGAAGACACAGACACAGAAGGAAGATGGCCATTGAAGACAGAGGCAGAGGTTGGAGCTCTGCGGCCCTAAGCCAAGAAATGAAAGGCAAGGAAAGTCCCTCCCATAAAGGCTTCAGAAGGAACACGACCCTGCTGACATCTTGATTTCAAATTTCCAGGGGAGACAACCATTGTTTTAAGCCAACCAGCGTGTGGTCCTCTGTTACGGAAGCTCTAGGAAACAAATGTGGATTTCTCAAAGACTATGCACTTCAATTACTTTACCTATAAAAGGTGGATAATAACTTGTGATAAGACTATAGGGAAGGCGAAATGTGATAAGATAGCAGAAGCTACTAAGTTCTGGCAGGCAGAAAGAATCTAATGAATAGGTTGTACCATCAAGGTGTCCCTTCTCCACCCTCCCATCACCTTCTTTGGGTAGCTCTCTCTCCTGGAAACGTTTTTTTTCTGCACTCTTGACGTGTTTTTTTTTTTATACAAAGCTTATATGGTTTTCATAAAATAATGAAGTCATTTGCCTTAACTGTGGAATTCCTGGGCCACCCCCAAAGATTTTTGGTTCAGTAGGTCTTAGGTAGACCTCCAGAATGAGTATTACTTGGGGGTGTCCAGACATGAACTCTCATTAAATACGGAAAGTGCAATGTAACTTAAGTGGCAGACCTGGTATTAGGATTCCTGTTCTATAAATATGGAAAACTGAGGTCAAAGGAAATTTAACCCAAGTCAGAAAATGTAAAATCAAGTAGTTGTGTTTTTTTTTTTTTTTGAGGCTGAACTTCAAGAACTTCACTAGTTGGATGAAATGTGAAACTCTAGACTGGTATGAAAAAATGCCAGATAATGAGGGCTCCATAATACATAAAATATGGGAGACGATCCAGTATTAGGATTAAGAACACATGGAATCGGAAAGCTTTAAATTCTACTTGTGGTGCTTACTTTCTAGCCGTGTGAACTGGAGAAAACTATTTAGCCTTTGATGGTTTCAAACTCTTCTCATCTGAAAACGGAAACAACCCCTATCGAGGTTCTTGCGGAAGTGACTTGAGACGCCACGACAAGGCATTTAATACCAAGTAAGTGCTAGATAAGTGACATTATTTTTGTACACACGCATTGTTTTTGATTTCAAAAAAGGGACCAACATGTTCACTCTCTGCTCTTGACTGGCCTTGAATAAATGCAGGGAGAAAGGAAGTCCAGAGGTGAGAATTAGGACCTAATTTTAGAAAAGATGTGATGTCCATGCTTTCCTAGGAGCTTATAAATGAGTATTGTTGTGAGAATAACTTCTCTGGGATTCTTCTGATTAACCTGCCTTATTAATTTGTCTCCTTGTACCTTCGAATTCTCTTATTTTTATAATATTGACGGCTCACTTGCCAAAATACCTCAGAACCACTTTTAAGAGTTCCCAGTAGCTAATAGAAAATGCGTGCTTGAGGATGCTCTTTTTGGGTTATGATTTTCTCAAGGCAGAGCGCCCAATAGGCCTTGCCTCCTGCCGTGCACGAACATTTCATCCTATTTTTCCACTCGGCCCCAGGATGCCGTGGAGGGGACCAGGAAAGGAATGCTTTCCTGGTGTGGGGAAGCAGGACAGTTTGATGTCATCAGAGGAGTTGGGCACACAGAAAATAGCAAGCAAAAGGACAGGAAGCTAATGTGCACAAAACTGCTTCTTTTATTTTTGTGTTACCTAAACCACTGTGGATTTCTGTATCGTATTAGAAACAGCCACCACGTTCAAATTTATTTTTGTGGAATGTGACCTGCTTTTCGGGTGTCTGACAATGATTCCAGGTGTTTCTCTGCATCCTCTGTCCTCAACAAGCTTTGAGGCCAGGTTGCTGGGCTCCCCTGTCCTACTTGTGGAACTGATCAATCATCCAGGATGCAAGGAACAGGAAACTACACGCTAGCTTAAGCATAAAAACACGCCTGGAGAAAGAAGTCTGCAGACAGACCTTACAGCCTTGCTGCAGTGACTCAACAATTTCATCCAGAAACTGGGCTCTATTCTCTCTCTTACACCCTGCCGACCTCTGCTGGTCTCTTCTTAGTCGCAATATGGCTGCCTTGGCTCCGGGAATCACACTCTTCAGCCCTGCTTCCTGAGTATAAAATGGAAAGATCAAGAAAGCACCTTCTTCTGCATGCCTGCCTTTTTTTTTTTTTTTTTTTTTTTTTTTTTTAAGCAGTAAACAGAATTATTTCCAGAAACCTTGCAGGCAGGTTTCTCCTATTTCTTTAGCCAGGCTGTGTAACGTGGCCATCTCTGGAGGGAAGAAACTCTGGGAAATGCGAATGAGGTAAATCTGATTGACCTAAGGCGATCATGATTCACCTCCTGGGGCTGGGCACACTGTTTCCCTCAACAAAATGAGGCCACCATTAAAGAAGGCAGAAGGCCGTGGCAGTGAGTAGAATTTCCTATAGTACATCTTCCTGTTTGTTTTTTTTCCCCTTTTTCTGCACTGTGGAGCGGCACTTTTCCACTCCCGGTATACCAAGATACCACGTGTGGAACCAAGCCCCGGGGAGCTGAGGGGGAAAAGAACAGCCGGCAGGTTACAGCTGAGGTGTCCTATCTGATTGGCATGATCTTGGCCTCGATCAGATCCTGATGTGGTCAGTTACCCTGGAGGAACTATCAGCAGATGTGGGGGACTGATGTGAGCTGTTCGAAGCTCACAGGAGGCTGTTCTTTAAGCTCTAATCCGTACAGGGAGGGGAGGACATCTGTTCCGACAAGAACTCTGGGGGGTTTATCTGCCCTGGCTCCAAATCTAGCTTGTGTCCCCGTGCCTCAGCCCTGCTGCAGCTGGGAGCCGGCACGCCCCACACCTGCGGGCTCACGGCGTGGCTTTGCCAATAAGGGGCAGCAGTGCTGCGCGGCTGGGACTGGGAGAAGGGGCCCCCTCTTCCCACCTGCTGCTGGGCTGCCTGCAGCTCGGGTGCCTCTCCCTCCCACGCCTATCCTCGCCAGCAGTAGACAGGCCTGGTGTGTGGCTTCTCTGACACTTCAAGAACCAGCCAGGTCAGGTCCCCCTTGGAGACCCGAGCAGCCCTGTTCCCCTAAGTCTCTAAACCGTAACAATCCTGACCTCTCCCTTTTCTTCTCCCAGCCAGACAGGTGATACCTGCTTCCGGCAGGTGCTACCTCTCCGACGCCTCACAGATCCCTCTTTACCCTCCCGATTGCTCAGTCACCAATTCTGTACATGTGCATCTGTATGTTAAATTTCCTGTTCAAAGGATGGGTGTGAGTCCTCTCTCCTGACCGGCCCTGACTCAGTAGGGCTGTCCTGAAGAGACAGACAGCCAGGGGCAGAATCCTGAGATAGCCACACCTCCTCACACCTGAGTTGTCTCCTGTTGTAGCAGATTACCTTTCCTAAGCCTCCAAGAGAGGATAAAGGCTGATAAAAGCTACTGTTCATTATTATTTTTAAGCAATTTTTACATGTTCATTTATTTAAAGTTAAAAAAACATTTTTTTTTGAGAGTGAGCAAGCATGAGTGGGGGAGGGGCAGAGAGAGACAGGGAGACAGAGAATCTGAAGCAGGCTCCAGGCTCCAAGCTGTCAGCACAGAGCCTGATGCGGGGCTCGAACTCACGAACTGCAGAGATCACCACCTGAGCCGAAGGTGGACACTTAACTGACTAAGCCACCCAGGTGCCCCTAATGTTTGTTTATTTTTGAGAGAGACAGAGAGGGAGACGCAGAATCCGAAGCAGGCTCCAGGCTCTGAGCTGTCAGCACGGAGCCCGACGCGGGGCTCGAACCCACAAACTGTGAGATCATGACCTAAACTAAAAGTCGGACACTTAACTGACTGAGCCACCCAGGCACCCCAAGCCACTGTTTATTATTGAGTAAGGCTCTGGACACACACAGTTATGGGGAAACCCTAACTCTGGTGAGCAGCACCAGACCAGGTGGGAGCCCAGATGACTAGAACGAGTCTGAGTCCCTTTCAAAGCAGGAGAGCTGTCTCAGGCAAGGAATACACCTAGGCCTGTCTCGTCCTCCAAGATCATGGGATCAGAAGAACCATCAAAGGTGACAGGGAGTGGTAGTATATTCCAAGAGAAGAAAACCGAAGACCAGAAATCTCAAAAGACTGAACCCAAGGAGAAGACGTGAAGACAAAACCCAGTCTTTTAATCTCTTTGACCATCCTTCCAAAAGCTCGACTCTCAGCAGCATGCCAGGTAACATCCACACCTTCCAGCATTTCATTAGTGAAGACATTACAGGTGGAGTAAAGGGCAAGAATGACAATAGACAAGTAAAACCCTGGATTGCAAGTAACTTGTTCTGCGAGTGTTCTGCAAGAGGAGCAAACACGTCTAATAAGTTTTAACTTGATAAATGAGCGATGTCTTGCAATGTGAGCCGTATCTGACACTGAATGTCACCTGATCGCCACTGAGCCAAAGGTTGTTGAAATTCGCTTTGATATACGAGTGCTTTGGATGGCAAGCATGTGTCTGGAACAAATCATGCTTGCACACCAAGGTTTTATTTCTAATGAGATGAAAAAATGTTGACCTGCACGTCTAGAGAGGAAGTTCTCTCACTTAGAGTAAATTAACCTCCCTAGACCTCACTTTCCAAATCTATGAATTGGAAAGGTCGAGCTACACAGATGTTCGAGGCCTACCTACTCCCTGCAAGTCCTATCGACCTACATTGAAAACACATTGCAAAGGGCAGGGGTTCGTATATGTCTTTTCCCAAAGAAACCTGTCCAGGAAAAAGAAGTCTAATGAAACAAGATGGTTCCAAATCAGGAAGTCTGATTCACCTAAGACTAAGTAAAAATCGTCAGTACAAATATGTTGCAATCTCCTAAACTGTGTGTGTGTGTGTGTGTGTGTGTGTGTGTGTGTGTAAGGCTACCATTTTCCAAGTTTTCATGGTATTTCACAAAATGGGTTGCATTCAAAATGTTTAGAAACAACAGGGTTCAACAAAATTGTGGCAGACTTCTAGATGCTTACCCCAAATCCACTTCCTACTTCTTCCTCAGTTTTAATGTCACTTTAATATGATTTGTGACAGCAAGATGGCTAGGTCCACAGTGATGAACTGTGACTGGCATAATTAAGCTAGTCACAGCTTCCCTTGCAGCTATGGGCATTATATGCAGCCACGGAACCCTGTTCTTTCCAGAAGTACCTCCAAGGATGACTTTTCAGGAAGAATATGCTTTGAGACTATTGACGTGGGCTAACTTAATCACCATCACAAGACAGGGGAATGTTCTTCCTGACCGATCACGCCAGGAAGTATTCATCATTTGCGCATTTCTCACATTTCACTCTGGTTTCTCCCAATAAGTAAGAACCTATGCATTAATTCATGTACTTAATCATACCTTGCCCCCGTTTTTAGAAAGGATTGACAACGAAGGAAAAATGTGTTGCCCAAAAAGGTACATGTCTATTAAACGCTTCGATTATCATAAGCCAAGAGCACTTGGGAATTCCAATTTTCTGAGTGTATGAAATATAACGTTCATGTTAACCAATCTTTTAGACATAGCTGTGTCATCGAGTGAAAAAAAAAAAAAGAGGCTGAAACGAAGTAATTCTCGGTTTTGTGTACGAAAATCACCTGTAGGTGCTTAAAAAGAAAATTACAGGTCTCGTCCTTCCATTCCACACCCTTTCTGATTTAATTGGTCTGGAAGTGGGTCAGGCATCCGTAATTTTTAAAGCCCTTTGGGTGACTGTGACGGACAGCCAAGGTTGAAACAGAGTGCTTTATAAATCTCAGAAGCTGTGACATTTCAAGATGCTTGGTGAATAAGGTTGTATGGCATGGTGGAAATAACACTGTAGCAGGTGTCAGGGGTTCCAGTCTTGGTTCTGGAACTCAGTAGCTCGGTGACTGTGGGAAGATGACTTAAAACCCTGAGCCTTAAAATGCTATGGATATAAACGTCAAATGTTTATAAAAGCGTATGATAAAGTATAAGGAGTGTGAAAACTTTTAAGATAGTATTAGATACTGTTTTTCTCTTTATGGAGTGTTCTTTCCCTTGCATGCAGGAAAAAATCTGTTCCTCTAACTAAGTAGAGTTCAAATCTCTGAGGCCTTCCCTGACCCAATTAGAATTGCTATCTCATCTGTATTTCTGCAACATCTTCTAAATTACCCCATCACACTGAGCCCGTTAACTGACACCCTCTCGCACCCCCACTGGTACAGGGCAAGCTTCTACAGCTCAGAAGAATCGTATTTTCAGTATCCTGCGTCTAGCAATATTAGCTACCATGGAAGACAGCCAGAAATTGCCCTTATGGAACCCAGCTCCCTATTTCTCTCCTCTTTTTCAAAAGCTGAATCTGTTTTCTTCAGTCCTTTTACTTGGGGAACTCCAACATTAAGGGAAAAAAAATAAGAGAACCCCAGAGGAAGGGAGGGCTTCTAAGATCTGCTCTGGTAATCACAACACCAATGGTCATTATTAGAACCTATCCGTAGTGGGCGTCTGTTTCCCCCTTAGAAAGACGTAATATTTAATTCTTGGGACCCTCTTACGAAATATATGTTATTACTCCTAAGTGAGGTTCAGAGGGCTTCTGTAATTTGCTCCAGCGGGTCAGAAGCGCAGGAGGTGAAGTGAGGACGCGAATGCAGCCCTCCCACCGGAGCCCGAGGTCAAGTCCCACACGCACCTTCTACATCCTGAGATGCTCTGGTGATTGCATTCCCTGGTGTGGCTCAGGTCCGACAAGCAACCTTGAGTTCACCGGTCTTCCCACTTGGTAGCTAACACGGTAAGGCTGCAACTGGTCAGATTGGAAGGCGGAGGCATCGTTCCAAGAACCAGTTCCTCTTGACGGTACAGTCAGCAAGAAGCATCCCAAACGTGACTTTGAAGCGTGCGGTGTCCAGCCCGGCCCATCGCACGAGGCCCTGGGATCCGGCCAGAAAACGCCTGGAAACCTCTGGAAACAAAGGTGCGGGGCCGCCGTCCTCTCCTCCCCGGAAGCCTTGGCCGTTCCGTGTTCCTCGCGTTTCTCGAAAGGACCTCAGGCCTCCGACCTCCCAACTCTACACGCTCCCGCCCAACCGGCGAAATCACCTGCAGCCACGGCCCTGTCTCGCCGCGTCCCGCCCTCCGGAAGTGACGCACAGGAAGCGGCTCTCCTCCCACGGGGGCGGGGAAGGAAGATGGCGGCGCCCAGCAGCCGGTGAGGAGAGAGGACACGGGGGACCCCGGGGAGCGGCCGGACTCGTGCGGTATGGCCGCATCCCCGCACACTTTCTCCTCACGCCTCCTGACAGGTACGGCGCCCGCCCTTGGCCGCGACTGTGGGAAAATTCTCATCTTTTTGCCACGTGCAGCGCCGCGGTTCCGGCCGGCTGCAACCTTGGGAGCCCTTGGCGAGGTCGGCTGGGTACCGGTGGGGGGAAGTGAGCTTTGGAGCAGCCTGCAGTGAAGAGGCCGGGGAGCGAGGGTCCAGCGTCGTGCTGTGGCCCCAGGGGTCCACGCCGCCTCCGTCCCCCTCCCCCGGGGGGCTGGTGTCTGGGGCTGCTTTCGGTTTTCCGAGCGGAGGCTGCGCGGGAGGACGGAGGAGAACCTTGGGGCCGCACGAGCCTCCTGGCTGCTCAGAGCCTCCGTTCCTAGTTGCAAGTGTGACTTGTCAGCTCCCCTGGTGAGGACGGGCGAGCGCCTTGCCGTCGTTCGGAAGCCTTGTTCCCATAGAAAGGGTTGTGATGACAGCGAAGATAACGTTGTCGGGATGAAGTGACACAGATGGTGACAACCACGGAGGGCGGAGCACCGCCCCGCTCAAACTTTTGGCCTTCCACCATCGGCGGTGGCCCCTGATGGCCATCCTCCCACTTGAAAGACCTGTAACAATTCTATGTTGAAGGCGGTCTGCGCCCCCGTGGCCCTTTGCCCCGTCTGGGCTCAAGTGCCACCTTTTCAGAGATGCCTACCCCGACCACCCTGTTTAAGGTAGGGCCGGCGCGGGCCCGCCCCTCTCTTCTCACATCCCTCCTATTGCTCTCCCCACGGTTAGCACAATCTGTAATTGTTGATTTACATACAGGCTTATTGTGTGTTTCTCCCAACTAGACTGTTAACCCTGTGAAAGTTAGGGACAGTTTCTCTTCTGGCTCATCTGTGGGCCCCCAGGGCCCAGAACAGTCCCCCGTGTGTATTGTTGGCGCTCAGTATTTGTCAATGCGTGGTGTTTGTTCATTCGTTATGGAGATACTAAAGAACTGTTTTGTTTGTTTTTATTTTTTTTAACGTTTATTTATTTTTGAGACAGAGAAAGACAGAGCATGAACAGGGGAGGGGCAGAGAGAGAGGGAGACACAGAATATGAAACAGGCTCCAGGCTCTGAGCTGTCAGCCCAGAGCCCGACACGGGGCTCGAACTCACGGACCCTGAGATCATGACCTGAGCCGAAGTCGGACGCTTAACCGACCGAGCCACCCAGGCGCCCCACTAAAGAACTGTTAAAGAGGAGGCTGGGAACTGTTTTGTACCCCCCCCCCCCCCCCCCAGTAGTTTTGATGAGAACCAACGGCTGAGGAATGTGTTGTTCGAGGTCCGTATTGGAGGTAGGTAGGAGAGGCCGGGGACTCCCTTCTGGTCAAATCCCAGAACCGTTTTTTAGGCGTCACCTGTCACAAGCTCCCTGCAGCACCCAGCAATGTGGAGCACAGCAGCTCTATGAAATTCCTTTCTTTGTCTTGATAAAATAACAAACACTGACTTGAAATATTACACGTTAAAATAACCAGGTTATTTTATGGGTCTCTCTTGGCTGTGTAATCTCGGGGCATATCATTTGTGTTCTCTGGAATTGAGTTTACACATCTATAAAACGAGGGAGGCAGTTGGACCAGATGATCTCAAAGGTCCCTTCTGGTTCAGAAAGAAGGAAGGAGGCGGGGGGAAGCGAGAGGAAGTATAGACGAAACCAGATGGGCCATGGTTGTAGTAATTGTTAAAGCTGGGGAGTACGTAGTGGGAGCTCACTGTGTTCTTACGTAATTGCGTGTGATGGAAATTTTTCATAATGAAAAGTTTTCTTACAAGGTCTGTGATTCTTTTTTCTGTCCTCCCTGACCGTGAGCGTTCTTTGATCCTGACCCCAGGCCCTCATTCTCCGAGAGCTCCTCCTTTCCGCGTGTTTGAATTGTCACCTCTGCACGGAGGTTTTCCAGTGTGCATTCCTCCGACTGGCTGCTTCTCTGCCTGTCAGTTCTGTACTTTCCGCTTCTTAGAGAACAAGCTCCCTTAACCGCTCAGAGCTCCCCAGTTCCCGTAAGTGGGCCGCGTGTGGTTCCCATGCTTTGTTTCTGGCTCAGTCTTTTCAAAGCTGGTATGAGAGGAATTAATAGACAGTTTAGCTTCCTGAGCCCGTGAACACAGTTGCCAGAAAATCTGCCAGGAAGAAGTATACAACCTGCTAATGTTCCAGTTGGAAGGTCGTTACGAGAGCCTGATACATGGAAGCAATGTGGTTGGAAAGGGTGGCAGAAAGGTAGAGTGGGATTATATTAGGCATCTAATGGTTATGTCTGCTTTTGCTTCTGAAAATTCAAAGTGTTTTGTAGCCATTACAAGAAATTCAGGACCTTTCAGTTATGCGTGTGTGTGCACCACATTTTAAAAGCTCTACCATCATGGGGGTGCCTGGGTGACTCAGTCGGTTGGGTGTCTGACTCTTGATTTTAGCTAAGGTCATGATCTCACGGTTATGGGATCGAGCCCGGTGTCAGGTTCTGTGCTGAACGCGGAGCCTGCTTAAGGTTCTCTCTCTCCACCACCCCACCCCCAGCCTCGTGCGCGCACGGACCTGCTCTCTCTCTCTCTCTCCCTCTCCCCCTCCCCACAAAAATAAAAGCTCTACCGTCGTGACTCAGTATTGGTGTGAATAGTGGATATGGGCACGTCTTTGCAGATTTTTAATGTTAAGTATCGTAAGCTCTGTGGGCCTTCAAACCTATATTTGCTTAAGTAGGGCTGAAATGTCTTTCAGTCTCTAGGCACTGATGCATAGAAATACAACACGTTTTGACCGAATGAAGTGTTTTCATCGTTTAAATGTGAGGTTTCCTAGCTGTTTTTTTTTTTTTTCTTACTACTATTCTGGAAAATCTAGGTTTGACACACTTAACCTTGAGAGATATTTTCCAGGATGGTTCTTTCCTTCCCAGCAACTTGTACTTCTCATTGGACCAAATGACCTCAGAACTGGTTTTAAAATCCTATCTTTCCGGGGCGCCTGGGTGGCTCAGTCGGTTAAGTGTCTGACTTCAGCTCAGGTCATGATCTCATGGTTCGTGAGTTCGAGCCCCGTGTCGGGCTCTGTGCTGACAGCTCAGAGCCTGGAGCCTCCTTCTGATTCTGTGTCTCCCTCGCTCTCTGCCCCTCCCCCGCTCCTGCTCTGTCTCTGTGTCTCTCTCTCAAAAATAAACATTAAAAAAATTTTTTTAAGTCCTTTATCTTCCCAAAGAACAGTATCAAGGCAATAAAAGGAAAATTATACACCATGCAATTAAAAAACAAAAAACGAGCCCTTGACTATCAGAGGACTCATTTGAAAGGAAATTTCAGAGGACTGATTTCAGTGTCGCTCTCCCTCTCCTGTGCGCATTTGCAGGCAACACACACTCACACGTATGGGAAATAAGTATTTCATAATTCACTGAGGTCGGAGAGTCTGATTTCAGTGAAGAAATGACATCTCCAGTCTAAGATAATTGCCATGTGTTCTGAGGGGCAGTGATGCTGCTACCCACAGTCCCCGTAGGTCACGTAGGAAATCCAGTCATCAGACGTTATCTCGTCATTGTATCGAGAGCACTCTGCTGAGCTCTTGGAGCAGAGGTGAGTAAAGGGGAACCCCCAAATAAGATGGCGGAGACACATGGAAAGTTTCCGGTAAGAAGCGCCACTGAAAAGAGTTTAATGTGCCAGAGTAGTCGAAAAGAGGCTCTGAAAATTTGACAGGCAGAGAGCAGAGGCAAGACACCAAAAGCAGGGAAACATCGACAAAGATGGACAAATTGTGAAATGTGTGGTGTGCCTAGAGGAGAGTAAGGACTTACACACACACGTCTAGGCCAATAAGGTCTGTCCTGGGCTTCCAGAAGAAACCCTATCTGTTACAACCCATCCATGTCGAGATACTGAGACAGCAGTGGGAAGAGGCATGAGGACCCTAGAAATGAGTTGAAGATTAGAAGTTACCCTAGAACTGCGTTTGTTCAGGGACAATACGCAGTGGGGCACGGTTGTCTTGAATTGGCCACCCACAGCAAGACGCGATGGCACAAAAAGCTGAGAAGCAGTGAGTGCAGGTGGGGGAGAACCAGAAATATTTAGTGTCGTGGAAGTGATAAAACCCTCCCCTTCCATGGCCTTACACAGAAGCCTTGGATTTGTTATTTGGGAGGAGGTATGGTTTGATTAAAAGCCAAATTCAGACACAGCTGTTTTGCTTTTTTTTTTAATTAAAAAAAATTTTTTTTAATGTTTATTTATTTTTGAGAGGGAGAAAAACAGAGTGTGAGCGGGGAGGGACAGAGAGAGAGGGAGACACAGAACCTGAAACAGGCTCCAGGCTCCAAGCTGTCAGCACAGAGCCCGATGCGGGGCTCGAACCCACAAACTGTGAGATCGTGACCTGAACCGAAGTCAGACACTCAACCAACTGAGCCAGCCAGGCGCCCCTGGTTTGCTTCTTTCTGACATGATTGATAGGCCCCATTTCACTGAGGACTGTTTCACCTTCCTTTTGGTTATTCGTTTTCCCCAATGTGGCCAAAATATTAATCTGAAATGTATTTACCAGTTTATTGTTACTGAGAAAAACTGTCTCTCATTTTCTGCCATTTTAAAACATGGTCTTTGAAGTTTACTTATTTTGAGAGGAAGGGGGAGAGAGAGAATCGCAAGCAGGCTCTGCACTGTCAGCACAGAGCCTAACGCGGGGCTTGATCCACGAACTGTGAGATCCTGACCTGAGCCGAGATCAAGAGTCGGACATTTAACCAACTGAACTACCCAGGTGCCTCTGTTTTAAAAGTGACTGACTTGTTTATTTCTATTTTCTCAAAAAGATCAACAGTGCGGGCATTTCAGCATTTAATATACTAAAAGCGTAATGATCCCCAAATGGAAAATTTCCCGTCCCTGCTGAAGAATTATGCTGCCTTGGTGAACCACTGCAGTGATTCACAAACCCTATCAGAGGTCTGACCCGTCACGCAAGCGTTGCTTACCACGGTGGCCGGCTTGGCTTCCGGGTAGGTGCCGTCAGCACTTGGTGAGGAGCACTAATCATGGAAGCGTTGTTTTCCCTTTTTCTGTGTTACAGGTTGGGTGGGAGGATGTGTCTGGTATCTGGAAGGAAGAGCTATGCAGGAATCCCCTCGCGAGTTCATCCGTCTTTTCAGGAGCATCCGTAAGCAGTGGATGACATTTCAACACTTTACCTTCCTCAGGCGCATGGTATGTTCAGAAGCACACCCCCCACTCTGCTGCTAGTTGCATTTTCTTTCTTTGTAGGAGGACATTTGAGACATTCCTGTTATCAGAAGAGCCGTAAGAAGTGCTGCTTGAAAAAGATTTTTATTTAGTGTCCTCTCGAGTTTATCCAAAACTTGAATTCCTCGTTTTGATTATTAATTGAAACCAGAATCACCCTGGTGTCCGAGGCTAAAAGTATGATCATGAACTTATTGATAAAGTTTGGAGAAAGATTGGAAACTTCTGGCATATTTCACCTAGGGCAAAATTAGGAAAAGCTGAACCATTATCACACATCTCTTTAAATTCTTTAAGGTTCTGTGAATGTATCAGTAACGTAGAAATAATTTCTTTACCAGTGTGACCTGTGTTCCCGCATCAGCCTTGCATCCAAAAGTCTTTGAAACGCAGGCACTTCTGAGTAGACTCAAGCAGACTGAGATCTTGTCATTTGCTAGGGACTTTATAGTGAGCTTTGCTCATACATCTCGGGCCTCTGGGTTGGTTCCATGATCTCATGGGCCACAGGGTAACTTACTCCTAATTACCAGTGAGGACATCTGCCATTTTCTCAAATAGAAAAGTACAGAATGGAGAAATGAGAGCTGAAAACTCATAATTATGACACAGGTATGAACAGTTAGCAAATTTATCCTCTATAGTCTGATTTGATACTTCTCTCATCTTTTTTAACTTAGAAGGGCCACCTTAAAACTTAAAAGTAACAAAATCTTAATGAAACGTTATTTTGATAAGAGATTTACATTTCCAGAGATGTTTAGATTTCTTAGGTTGGGGATCAAGGATAATGGATATTTAGAAGCATGTATATAATGCCTTTTTTTATATAAACACAACTCTGGTTCATTCACGAGTTTTCATTCCTTTCTAGGACTAGTGTATGTCATTTCAAGTCTTTGTGACGTAACTGAAAATCACTTAACTGGTTATCAGAATAGGTGGGTCCAGGTACCAGGGACACATACAACTAACTCGCCATTGACTCTGTCACTTTATTTCTGAGCTTTGGTTTTCTCTTCTGTAAGTTAAAGAAAGAGATAATAATGATCATGATCCATTTTCTTTTTTTTTTTTCTTTTTTTAAATTTAATTTTGAGAGAGGAGAGAGAGAGAGAGACAGTGCAAGTCGGGGAGGGGCAGAGAGAGAGGGAAACATAGAGTCAGGCTCCAGGCTCTGAGCTGTTAGCACAGAGACCGATGTGGGGCTCGAACTCATGAACTGCAAGATTACCATCTGAGCTGAAGTCAGACGCTTAACCAACTGTGCCACCCAGGCGCCCCAGTGATCCTTTTTCTTAAATAGCCTTTTGGAAGCTTAAATAAGATACACAATTTATAAACTGTAAAGATATGTATTCTGTAAAACCAGAAAGGGCCCTATTATGTTAGTAGTTATTACTTTTCACTGGTAAGCAGGAGAGATTGTTGGACTCTACAACTCGTGTTCTTCCCACATACACAGCGCTTTAATGTCACTTAGTCCTGAAATCTACCCCACCGCTGAGCCCCTCTCTGTTTGCCTATGAACATTGAAAGTCGACAGTAGGTTTGACTTGGGCTCTCAATGATAGAAAACGTTTTCACCGTATTGGACGTTTAACCTCCAGCTTGTGGTACTGTGTTGAGGAAAATGCTGGAGGGTATGAATAAGAAATAAATTTTTCTTTCAAGGAACTTAAATTTGTAGGACTCTCTAAACCATAGAATTAAAAATCGCTGCTGAGGCATTATAGTCCCTGTACCTCTTAGCATGGAGATTTCCTTGTAGAAGACATTCTAGCATTCATTGATTCAGCATACGTTTACAACGGTTGAGGAAAATCTCTCAAGTCCAGTATCAGACTGACGGACGGTGTTACTAAACAGCCGTCTAAGAGCCTTTGGAGCCTTGGGTTGATAGTAACGTGTACTTTTTTTATTTAGTATGTCACACAACTGAACAGAAGCCTCAACCAGCAAGTCAAACGGAAGCCAGAACCCACGGTGTCCCCTTTCCTTGAGAGAAGCTCTTTGGCTCAGACCAAAGCAGAGACCTGTGCAATGAGACCTCTTCCACCCCCCCACCTACCTTTATCCAGAAAGCCCAATGATAAAGAACTGCTGGAACTGGAATCGGCCTCCGTAATTGAGGGCTCACTCGATGTGGGAAGAGAGACCAAGGATGAAAAGCAGTGGAAAGAGATGAAACTCCATCTGGATGATTTGCCAGGAATCTTGGCTCGGCTGTCCAAAATCAAACTCACAGGTACATTGCTTTTCCCGTATCGTCACATTCTTGCTTAAAGCCTTACTTGTGGTCAGATGCCGCCGCCCCCAAAGGAATATCTTCAAACTGCTGATCCTCCATTGGTGGTTTTTGCTCTCTTCAGCGTAATTGAGATTTAAAACCAAGTTTTCCAAACTCCGTTTACACGGAACTGTAAATGGTTTTGCACCAAACGCGTGGTACTAAAACTAGTCTCTCTCTTACTTGCAATTAAAGTACAATGCCTGTCCTGCATATTTCTCATCTTTTGCGTTTTTACACCTGCTGTCCTTTAAAGCTGCAGTGGGATAATGAGTTCTGGTTGAGGCCTGGAAACGAAAATGCCTGCACGCCTGTGCTTGGTACGCAGCACACCTGCGGTGGCCACCAGGACTCCGAGCTCACTTCTGGGTTTTGCTTCTTGTAGGGCCTCTGGGATTGTCCCAGGCATGCGGAGATTTAGCGCGCTTCTCTGAGAAACAGGTCTGGAACCAGATTTTCGTTGCCTGAGTCTAGCAAACTGTACCAAATTTTACCATACGCCTTGGGTATTAACCCGTAATCGTGTCAGTTGGTTGTCAACAGCCACCAGTGAGTCAGGCGAAGCTTCATTGTTGGCATCCCGTCTCGTAGCTAAGCGTAAAAGTAGCTTATTGTGGGCTAATCCTGTGTAGAAGGTGGGGTCTGGGTCATCCTGCAGCTTGAAGACACGGTCTCTCCTCTTCTTGGACGAGCATAGGGAGAAGTATAACGGGCGAAACATAAAGTTAAACCAGGTACTCTTTGAGGAGAGAAGTGGGAAGTAATGTTAACGGAGTCAAAATGGAGAAACGAACAGATGAGACAGAGAGGCTTTTGAGAGTAGAGAAAACCAGGGAAAGCGAGGTGGTGGTGGTGTGTGTGTTTCAGGAGAGTTGAGCCTGAAATCCAAGGTGAAAGGAGGCAAACTTCTTTCCTCAGTGACCGAGGTCACTTAAAGAAAATCCTTTTTTTTTGGGGGGGGGGGGGTGCGGGATGGAAAGTAGGCATAGGAGTTTGATGGGAAGAGCTGAAGAGTCACCATAAGACTTACCCAGTGTAGCTCTAAAGCAGTGAGACTGATTCCAGGGGCCTCCTCGCAAACATGCCTTAGTGCTTTCCAGAAGCTGAGCAAGGAATCGTCACATTTCACCGAAGGTTGCTTTTGTCATTTATATAAGTGGCGTATCGGTGCTGCCATGGTAAGAATGACTCCCGAAAGCGATCATGAGGATGTCACCCCAAAAATGCGTCCTCCCAGTCTGAAGGCAGCGGAACTGACCTCCGCCACCAGCAAGAACTTCTTGCGTTGTGTGCACCATCGCTGAACGTGCCCACATCAGTATCCCCCTCTCATCCTGCAAATCACTTCTCTCTCTCTCTCTCTCTCTCTCTCTCTGTCCCATTTCTGGCAGTAATAGCAGCATTCTTTGCTTCCCCCAGACCGGAAACCTTAGAATCGTTCTTGAGTCTTTGCTGCACAATCTCCCTTCATCTCTAGTCTGACATCCAACTGTTAGCATAGGAGTCTTTTGTAACGCCCGTGAGATTTCTCATCCGATTTTCTGAAGCTGCCACCCTAGCTGAGGTCCAAAACATAAGATGTCTGCGGTTACTGCAGGAGCTCCTGGCTGTGATCTCTGCCTCTCTTCTTCTGCCAGACCCACTTTCCTAAAACACTGCCCTCGTGTATTCCTGTCCTACCCAAGAGCCTGCAGTCCTTCCATATGGCCTCCCGCCTCAGCTCTGCCAGACCTGAGAGGAATGATGAAACTCTTCCCCATAAGCAGACTTTTTCCCCCCAGCCTGTCCTGCCCGTTAACTGGTCATTATACCCACCATACCCGTTCCTCCTGCCCTTCTTGTATCCAGTTAGCACCTTTCAAGGCTTTTCCATTAAGCCTTGTCTTGCCTGCTCTTGGCCCGAGTCTCCCTTCTCAAAACTTGGAATATGGCTTTGAAGTCCAGCAGAGTGGAGTTCAGATCCTGCCGAGGTCATTTACTAGTCAACTGAGACTTTGGGCCGTTTCTCAGCCTTGTTGAGACTTCTTCGTGTAGAGCAGGAACCATGATCATCAGAGTTAAATCACGTGGTGCATTCAGAGTACCCAACAGCACGCGCGATGCATGGGAGCACCTTGAAGGTTAGTTTCCAAATGATTACAGGTAGACGTCTGCTTGTCTATTTAATGTATGTTAGATTTCCCCTAAGATGTCTGCGGGCAGACGTCGTGCCATCTTGTTGAGTACGCAGCTCTCTGCGTACGGTGCTTCTCATTTATAAGGACTTGATTGTAGGAGGGAAATTAACAAATTGAAGTTGTCTGGAGGAGGGCAAGTGCAAGGAAGAGGGGGGCTGGAAACCCTGTCACTTGGGGCACGGGGTGGTTTTTCTTGGGAGAGAGAAGGGAGGAGGGACAGAGCAGATGAGGGAAAGGAGAATGAAGACACCTATCCAGCGTCTTCCAGGGTCTGTAGCGCCTTTGATTTAAAGGAGCAGTGCTGCTGATTTACAGTTGAGAGGGCAGAACGGAGGGACTGCACATGCCAGCAGCGTGAGGGAGAGCTCGCAGGAGAACGATCGGGTGTGAAACGGGCTGCCTCAAAAGGCGGCGGTCCTCGTCCTTGGAACCATCCACACGGAAGCAGATCATGTGTGAGAGAAGTTGGAGTGGGGACTCCTGCATCATCAAGGGGGTGGAACTCGATGGTGCTAATACTAAGAGCCTGCCTCTCCTTCGGTATTTGCGGGGCATCTGCCACGTACCTTTGCGCTAGCTGCTAAAGATACAGAGATACAGGACATCTGTCCTCACAGAGAAGCTAATAGTCTGGTGGGGAAGATTTTGTAGGTCTGCACATGTATAAAAAAAATAAAACCACGGTGGTCAGATGCATCTGCGTTTCGAACCCAGAACTTTTGGTGACCTTTGTGACCATGGGTAATTGACTTCACCTTGGAACGCCATAGTTTATTTATTATTTTTTTTAATTTATTTTTTTTTCAACGTTTATTTATTTTTGGGACAGAGAGGGACAGAGCATGAACGGGGGAGGGGCAGAGAGAGAGGGAGACACAGAATCGGAAACAGGCTCCAGGCTCTGAGCCATCAGCCCAGAGCCCGACGCGGGGCTCGAACTCATGGACCGCGAGATCGTGACCTGGCTGAAGTCGGACGCCTAACCGACTGCACCACCCAGGCGCCCCTGAACGCCATAGTTTCTTTACCTGTAAAATGGAGAGACTGGTACTCACTTTATAGCCTCAATCATGAGGATTAAATGAGACCAGCATGGCCAACACCTTTTAGGCACTTAATTAGCAATTATTAATACTGTTATTTTTACTGTACCCATGCTTAGAGAAATCTGTATTAACGGGTGCTGTATTATAATGTTAATGGAGCTGTGTCCTAAGGCAGAGGGGGGACCCAGAGGAGGGATTGTTTCTGCCTGTGAAGGGGGTTGAAGTGAAGGGGTGTTTAAGAGATACTGAAGGCCAAGGATTGTAAACAGAGGGAGAAGGCGTTGCAAAGGCAAAGAAGTTGGGTACATCCTGGAATATTCTGAAAACTGGGGATGTTACGAGGAATGCAGTACAATTGTATGTGACACAGAGGAGACACTCACTGAAAGTTTGAAGAGTTAGGCAGGGCCATGTTGCCATGCTGGCGTGCATTTCACGCTAAGGAGTTTGGCTCCTGTATCTCAGCTGCGGGAAGTTCTGGAAAGTTCTTTGGAGGAACATACAATCACTTTGTGTTTTTTTTAAGTGGCTTAATTATTTCTCAGTTATTACAAGCTTATTACAACAGAAATTCAAATAATACAGAAGCATGAATCTAAAACAGAAAAAGTACCCTTTAGTCCACTCTAGATAAAACCCCTGCTTGAAATGTAGCCTCCTGTGTGTGTACAAGTATGCAGATCTGAACTGATAGGTATGGTTGTACATTTAAAAAAACATGTTTTAATGTTTATTTATTTTTGAAAGAGAGAGACAGAGTGCAAGCAGGAAAGGGGCAGAGAGACAGGGAGACACGGAATCCGAAGCAGTCTCCAGGCTCTGAGCTGTCAGCACAGAGCCTGACACGGGGCTCGAACTCAACGAATCGCGAGATCGTGACCAGAGTTGAAGTCGGATGCTTAACCGACTAGCCACCCAGGCGGCCCTATCGTTGTACATTTTATGGAAATAGGATCATCACACATACACACATACACACAGTTCTGCAACTTGCCACTTTCTCTTAGCTTTGTAGCTTTCACTCAAAGTATTTATTGCTGCCTGCTATTCCATTATGCAGAACTGCCATTATTTGCTTAACTAACCCTCTACCAATAAACATGTAGGGTGTTTCCAGTTTTTTCTATTAAAAGCAAATCTGTCGCTAACTTTTTTTTTAGTTTTTATTTATTTTGAGAGACAGAGCATGCACACGTGCGAGCAGGGGGAGGGATAGAGAGAGAGGAAGAGAGCATCCCAAGCAGGCTCCACACTGTCAGTGCAGAGCCTGACGTGGGGCTCGATCCCATGAACCATGACATGAGATCAGGACCATGAGATTCTGAGTGGAAATCCAGAATTGGACGCTCAACTAACTGAGCCACGCAGGCACCCCTGTGGTTAATTTTTATGTTCATAAGTCTTTGGATAATTTGTGTGAGTCTGTTTGTAGGATGAGTGTTTTGAAATTAAGTGCTAGCTTTAAACTTTTTAGTTTTGATAAATCTACCAGTTGGTTCCTTGCAGAGGACAGTAATAATTTATATGCCCTGTAATAGCGTGTGGGAATCTGATTCCGTCTGTATTCTGTGCTTGTGCATAAAGCAGTCTTTATCAGTTTTGCCTACAGGATAACTGAAAAAGATTTTTGTGTGTATTAAGTTTCATACTTTACGTCCTGATGGGATTTAACACCTTTTCCTCTATTTTGATCATTTGTATTTTTTCGTCTATTCTTTGTTTCTTATCTCCTTAGTCGTTTCTTACTGACATTTTTTGTGATGTTTTGTTGTTTTGGTTTTTCCCCACTTAGATATTTAACTTTTATGTATTCAACTTTATTAGTTTTTTTGTTTTTTTTTTAATGCTTAGATATTTTTTTCTGCCCTGTGGTTATAAAAGCATTCACTCATGTTTTTTATTTTACGTTTTACTTTACCCAGTACTTTACTTTTCTATTTTTACCACATTCTCTAAGGTTTGGGAACCATGTCGAATTTAGTTCCATATAAGGAGTAAGATTGTTTATGAGAACTGTGGTAGTGCTATCACTGAGCAAGAGTTGCCTGTTTTTGTAAATAAAGTTTTATTGGAACACAGCCACACCCATTTGTTCTATGCTGACATCATGCTGTGTTGGCAGAGCTATGTATTTGTGATAGAAAACTTATGACCTGGAAAACCTGAAACTTTTCCTATCAGGCCCTTTAGAGAAAAAACCTTGCTGACCACGGCTATCGAGCACAGGCTGGTGAGAGGCAAGAATGATGGCCAACAGTGGCGCCTGGGTGACTCAAGTCGGTTAAGTGTCCGACTTCGGCTCAGGTCGTGATCTCGCGGTTCCTGAGATCAACCCCCACATTGGGCTCTGCACTGGCAATGTGGAGCCTGCTTGGGATTCTCTCTCTCTCTCTCTCTCTCTCTCTCTCTCTCTCTCTCTCTCTCTCAAAATAAATAAATACACTTAAAAAAAAAAAAAGAATGGTGGCCAACAAATCAGTGGCAGTCAACTGAGACGTGATTTGGGCTGAACTAAGGCTGTGGTTCGGCAGAGGGAGAGAGAGAGAGAGAGAGAGAGAGAGAGAGAGAGAGAGAGACTGAAGAAACAGAATGAACAGAACCTTATGTAGAGGTGGGGGAGTGCTGTGGAGACCTAAAATAAAAGTTTAAGACGCAGAGCTGCGAAGAGTTTGGTTGCCTCAAAGCAAACATTCTGCAGCTTTCTGGGCCCTGTGCTCTGTATTTTCCTTCACCCAACTCTGTTCTCTCAGAGAGAGCACAGTGCACTGACCTCTGGGCCGGAGTCCCTGCATCCGAATCTTGGCTCTTACTAGTTGAGCGACATTGAGCAAGATCCATTTAAAAAACAAAACAAAACCAAAACTACAACACCCCGTGCCTCAATTTACCGATCTGTAAACTAGAGATAACGATACCTACTTCAGAGCGTTGCCGTGAGTATTAAATGAGACAAAATTTGTAAACTACATAGAAGAGCTCTACTTTTTTCTCAAGTAAAAGGTAAATTTGTTACCTGGGCATTTGAGTGTGAGTTTGCCGTCCCTGCTTTCGAAAAGCTGCCCCCTTTCTGGGAGGGATACACGGTGATATGGAGCGGAGAGTGTGAATCCTGAAGGAAGAGACAGGTTGGAGGGGGAAGAGGGTGAGTTCAGGTTTGCAGTCGTGGATTTTGAGTCTCCACTGGCATGTCCTCAGTGGACAGGTGGCTGTGGAGGACGGGAGCCCAGTTAGGACGCAGGGCTGCAAGACTGAAGGGTCCACAGCGTGGAGTGGCCACGAAACCGCGGCAGTGAGGACAGTGGTTGGTGGGCAGCGCGTCCTGACCAGAGAAGAAAGCCAAGGACGTTTGGGGTGCATCCCCTTTTAAGGATTGGGTAGAGCGTGTTAACGGAGCCTGCAAGGAACTAAACAATCAGAGGAAGGGAAACAGGAAGGGGCTTAGTCACAGAAGCCAAGAGAAGACACGGCTCATAGAGGAAGCGACAAACGCTTTTTTTTTTTTTTTTAAAGTAGGCTCCACTCCCAACGTGGGGCTTGAACTCACAACCCTGAGATCAAGAGGTGCGTGCTGTCCCAACTGAGCCAGCCAGGCGCCCCAAGAAAGAGATCAACACTTTTCAATGTTTATTTTTGAGAGAGAGAGAGAGGGAGAGCATGTGCACAAGTGGGGTAGGGGCAGAGCGGGGGCGGGGGGGGGGGGTACAGAGGATCTGAAGCAGGTTCTGCACTGACAGCAGAGACCCCGACGAGGGGCTCAAACTCACCAACCATGAGATCATGACCTGAACCGAAAGTCGGACGTTCAAGTGACTGAGTCACCCAAGCGCCCCGACATCAACACCTTTAAATGCTAGAGGTCTGCTAAGATGGCTGGCTAAAAAGAGCTGTCTTATTTGGCCATCAGGAAGTCTGTGTTGACTGACTGCTAACTCAGGAAATCATTACTAGCATTTCCTCTTAGAGCCTTAAATGAGGTACTTGAAATGATTAATTTAAAACAATTCCTTAAAGTTTATTTTCATAGTGCTCACTTCTTTAGGAACGGATGGGAAAGCATGATGATTGGTTTAGGGTCAGTCTTTTGGGTGGGAGGCCACACCTCCTTTCCTTCATCCTGGCTCTCCCTGTGCGCTCTTCCTTTTGCGTACCTCACAGCGTCGCATATCTGAATAGGCATTCCAGATGTAGGGTTTGCTATTTAAAACCCAGTGACCGAAATCTAAAGCAATGACTGAATTACTCATTCAGTAGTACCTAGTGCGTTATATAGCGTGCGTTGACTCATCGGTTCCCACGTGTCAGCGTGCTAACGAGCATACACGGCCCACGTGTTCAGACGACACTTCCTGGCCGCCTTCCCCGGGGATTCAGATCCTGCAGGCCTGGGACAGGACCCAGAGATCTGCATTTTTGACAAGCATGCCAGATGATCCAAAGCAGGTGGTCCCGGACCACCCTTCGAGCAAGTGAAGTAGGTGTTGTGCAGGAAGAGTGGCGATCCCAGAGCCAGCGGTCTGGCTGGATGTGGGGAGCACTCACGTCGTGAGAGCCAGAGCGGCCCTGGCGACCGCTGGCAGCAGGAAAAGCCAGCTGGGGCAGGATCTGGACCACACAAGAGACGGATGCAAAAGCAAGATGCACCGAGGAGAAAGGGAGCAGCAGCGTCCCCTGGAACCACAGATGGCGGAGTCCCAGGGCAGTAAATTTCCCCTCGTATCATGTTATGTATTCCATGCCCCAGGTTTCTGGGCGAGCTCATTGAATTAAAGTCATTTCCTTCTGCTTATTCCATTTAAAGAGGCGGCACCCTTTGGGTGACCCCTACCCTCTTCTTTGACCTTTCACCTCCCCATTTAGTTTATTACTTGAATTCACACATGTCTTGGAGTCAGCAGGATTTTTTTTTTTTTTTCTTTAAGAAACTCCCTGGTATCTATCAATTGATTTCTTTCGGACTCTTAACATCTTGGGCCATTCATTTATAGCTAATGATAGCCGAGACAGAAATATCTGAAAGTCAGCGATCACCGTTATAGAACTAGTCTTTCTTTGCCTCTCTTTGTTTATAGCTGTAATATACCAAGGATAATTAACTATAGAATAAGTGAATGGGCCACGTAGTGATCATACTTCTATTTCGTTTGTAGGACAGTAGGATCCCTTGACCTTTATGCCAGGATCTGAGCCAAATGTTTGCTGGTAAATGGTGCACCATTTAAAGGTTTTTTGTTTTTTTTTTTTTTTTAGTTTTTTATTTATTTATTTTTTGTATGAAAGGAAGTAAGACTGAATTTATAAAGAAGTAATAATGTGTCTCCCTTGAGTTCCTCTTGCCAGCTGAGCTATTTACAATATGTTTTTGGAGTTTGTTGCAAGGACCACACTGGGTTGAAGAGATTTTATTTGGGTTAGGATCACAAGAGGCTTTGGTGACTCAGCTGAGTTTATACTTAATATAGGTCAATAAAAAGCCAGGCTTTTTTTTTTCCCCCCCCTGAATAACATCTGTGCTGAAAAGCTACAACCTACTTTCTGAGACCAGAACACGAAAATAGATTGTTAGAACCAATAGGTGATCCTGTCGACGGGACTGATACAAACTACAGTCTATCAACGTGTGGATTTTTCCCCCCTGGAGTCTAGAATGCCTCTTATCAAAAGAAAAGCAACAAGAATGGAGGATGCAATTTCATTTTACGTTGCTTGTGTCATTTTTAAAAGTCAACTTACTGCAGTCTTCAGCTCTGTGTAAGCAGCCTTTCTCATTTGCCTAAAAATATTGATTGACTAGAATTATATTCCTGAATTTTCCTTTATATCTTCACGTAATTACCTTAATAATTATATGCTTAGTAACTAACTTTTATTTTTTATTTTATTTTTTAAATTTATTATTTTTAACAATTTTTAATTTTTTTTTTTTTTTCAACGTTTATTTATTTTTGGGACCGAGAGAGACAGAGCATGAACAGGGGAGGGGCAGAGAGAGAGGGAGACACAGAATCGGAAACAGGCTCCAGGCTCTGAGCCATCAGCCCAGAGCCCGACGCGGGGCTCGAACTCACGGACCGCGAGATCGTGACCTGGCTGAAGTCGGACGCTTAACCGACTGCGCCACCCAGGCGCCCCTATTTTTAACAATTTTTAAAAAATGTTTGCTCATTTTTGAGAGAGAGGATGAGAGGGAACATGAGTAGGAGAGGGGTGGCGGAGGGAGGGGACAGAGGATCGAAAGCCGGCTCTGCCCTGGCAGCAGCAAGCCCGGTGTGGGGCTTGAACTCACAAATTGCGAGACCATGATTGGAGCTGAAGTCGGGTGTTCAACAAGTTCAGCCACCCAGGCGCCCCTTGTTTTCCTCCTTTTAAAGTTTATTTATTTATTTCGAGAGAGAGGGTGTCGGGAGGGGCAGAGAGGGAGGGAGAGAAAGAATCCCAAACAGGCTCCCACTGTCAGCACAGAGCCCTGTGTGGGGCTTGAACCCACGAACCATGAGATCATGACCTGAGCGGAAATCAAGAGTCAGATGCTTAACGAACTGAGCCACCCCAGTGCCCCCAAAATATGCTTTTCCAACTAAACTCGACCTATTTGATGGGTGAAGAATGGCTCTGGAGGTTTTTGTTTTTTTAATGTTTATTATTTTTGAGAGAGAGACAGACAGAGACAGAACTTGAGCGGGGGGAGGGGCAGAGAGAGGGAGACACAGAATCCAAAGCAGGCTTCAGACTCCGAGCTGTTAGCACAGAGCCCAACTGCGGGGATCGAACCCACGAAACGTGAGATCGTGACCTGAGCCGAAGTTGGATGCTTAACCGACTGAGCCACCCAGGCACTCCTGGAGTTTTTACATTTGTATTTAATGGTTGCTGTGGCCTGAGGAGATGCAGAGGGAACAAGCTACCAGCAAGGGAACATTTTCCCTGAAAGTCGTTTCCACTGTGTTTTTGAAATCACAGCACCGGTATCTTGCTTCCCAAGTCTGGTTTTTAGTGGCAGTCTGCCCCTTCCCTCAACCGTCCCCAGCCTTTTTTTGGGTGCTTGCTGCCTGCCGGGCTGAAGAGTACCCCCTGTGCCAGGACATAGTGTTAGGGGGTGTCATGCTACATCAGACCGATGCTCTGAAACGTTTGTGCCTTGTCTCAGAAGTATGTCGCGGCAAGGCCCTGCTTCCTTTTTGGTGTCAAGACCACTTTTCTTGCCTCAAATGGTCCTGCTGGGATGGGGAAAGGACTTTTCATGGAATGGGCCCATCCTGCCCATGGTCCACCCCTGCCTCTGCCCCTTGCTCTCTACCTGTCCACGTTAGGAAGACATAATGGGTACCATCAGATGGCCTTCCCTTCACATCTTTCTCTGTTCCCTTATTAGTTGGTACTTAGGTATCCAGTTTTTTTTACCAATCAAACAATAAAGCAACTGTCTTCAACTTAGTTTCACCTGCACCATATTTGACAAACATTTCTTGAGGGTTTTGGTATATCCTCTCTACCTGATTTATTGCCGATGCAGGTCTTTCTCTGGTTTTTATTTTTATGCCTTCATTTCCGTTGGTTTCTGGTAAGGGTGGGCCATGAGGATGCCTTTGCCTATGTTCTAAGTTAGATGACAAACAGATGTATCTAGGCTCTTCTGTTTTCAGATGATTTAATTGCTTTAAATCAGTTCGATGTTAATGAAATTGATTGCGAGTATAAGATGCTACCATGGTTGATGCCAGAGGAACGTGAAGACACATTTCGTGAGGCTAATAACCATTCGCAAAAACTACCGACAAGTTTGAAGAGGAGAGAGAGGAAGAAGTAAACGAAGTTGCGGACGGGCTCGGCTGCACGCAACCGAAGACTTGAAGAACGGTGACTCAAATAAAGGGTTTATTTTCTCTGGTTTCGAGGCGTCTGGAATGATGAAGTCCAGAGCTTGTGCTATGGGAAGTTGTCAACATACCTGGCTCCTCCCCTCGGCTGCCATTTTTCACCTGTGGCTTTTGTTCTCAGGAGTGCAAGGTGACTGCCACTCCTCCGGGGTCACAATGAAGAAGGGGGCATCGTAGGAAGGCAGAAACCTTACGAGACTCTGCCTTTATATCTGGGAAGGAAAGCTCCGGACTGGGGCTTCTCCTTGCGTCTCGCTGGCCAGGACTGTACAACTTGCCTACCTCCGACTGCAAGGGAGCTTGTGAAGCGTGGCCTCCTCCTTCTGTCTGTCCAGCCCAGTCAGCTGTCGGTAGCCACCTCCACCGTGTCCTCAGAGCGCCCCCCAGGCTGCCTCATTATGCGATGCATCCTCTTCTAGGAGGAGGACGTCAGGCCGCCCGTCTCTCCGCTGTCCGCTTTTCCGAAGAAGACAGAACACCACCACTGAGTCCTCCCTGGGACTACGCCACACGGGTGCACCTCGAATGTAGTGTGTTTAAGTGAAGGCTGGTTCGCCAGCTGGACATTCCCTTTTCCTGTTGTGGGTGTGGCTGTTTGCTGATATGCCCAGCACTTTTTCCCCGTCATCTTCTGTTTTTAACATTTATTTACTTAAATTCATATTGGTTTCAGGAGTAGAACCCAGTGATTCATCCCTTACATATGATACTCAGTGCTCCTCCCAATAAGTGCCCTCCTTCCTACTCATCACCCTTTTAGCCTTTCCCCTGCCCCCCCCTCCAGCAACCCTCACTTCTCTGTATTTAAGCGTCTCTTACGGTTTATTTCCCTGTCTCTTTTTTTCTTATGTTTTCTTCCCTTCCCCTGTGTTCATCTGTTTTGTATCTTAAATTCCACACGTGAGTGAAGTCATATGATACCTGTTTTTCTCTGGCTGACTTACTTCGCTTAGCATAATACCCTCCAGTTCCATCCATGTTGCTGCAAATGCAAGATTTCATTCTTTTTCATTGCTGAGCAATATTCCATTTTATATACCCATATATATAGACTATAATATGTATATATATGCATACCACATCTTCTTTATCCATTCATCCATCGATGGACATTTGGGCTCTTTCCATACTTTGGCTATTGTCGATAGCGCTGCTATAAACATTGGGGTGCATGTGCCCCTTCACATCAGCGTTTTTCTGTCCCTTGGATAAATACCTAGCAGTGCAATTGCTGGATCGTAGGGTGGTTCTATTTTTAACTTTTTGAGGAACCTTCATACTGTTTTCCAGAGTGGCTGCACCAGTTTTCAATCCCACCAATAGTCCAGAAGGGTTCCTCTTTCTCCGCATCCTCGCCAAGATCTGTTGTTTCCTGAGTTGTTAATTTTAGCCACTTTTAGCATTCTTCACGGAGCTAGAACAAACAGTCCTAAAATTTGTATAGAACCAGAGAAGACCCCCAAATAGCCAAAGGAACGTTGATAAAGAAAACCAAAACTGGAGGCATCACAATCCCAGGCTTCAAGCTGTACTACAAAGCTGTAACCATCAAGGCAATCTGTAGGAAGGGAATCTGTATCTTTTTTTTTTTTAATTTTTTTTTTTAACGTTTATTTATTTTTGAGACAGAGAGAGACAGAGCATGAACAGGGGAGGAGCAGAGAGAGAGGGAGACACAGAATCGGAAGCAGGCTCCAGGCTCTGGGCCATCAGCCCAGAGCCCGACGTGGGGCTCGAACTCACGGACTGCGAGATCGTGACCTGAGCTGAAGTCGGATGCTTAACCGACTGAGCCACCCAGGCGCCGCGGGAATCTGTATCTTAATAGCCCGTCTGGTTATTGATGGTCCCCAGATCCCACTTTGAGAAACTCTTCCTCTCTGGAGAACCCATTCAGTGCCCTCTCCCCTACCCCTGATGCTGGCTATCAGCAAACTACCTGGCTTCCCATTTCTAACAGAAACGAAGGTTTTGTTCTCATCAGGAGACTTCCCGCTACCCCGGTTCATCTGAATTCTCTCCTGTCACTGCCTTTTCTCCCCTGTCCTCCTTTCCTTTCCCCCGCAACCTCTGGTCACTGGACAGCTCCATCAGCGTGATACCTGGGAGTCCTGTTGGTCCTGCAAGTCCACACAGCTCTCCCTCCGCCCGGGAGGGTGTGTCCTCTGAATCTCTAGGGAGGAACCAAGCCCTTGCTTCTCATCCCTGCAGGTCAGACTTGCCCAGGGGCCTGGTTATCACTTTGGGCTCTTACCAAGGGCTTGGTTTCTGGTTCAAAGCAAAGTATGCTAGCATCTTATTTATTGAGATTAAGGCATGAAACACGAAAGCAAGTTTTAAAAGAATGCTCCAGGATTACCTCTTTCAGTACTAAAAAAAAGTGTTTGCCCCAGAGGTTTATTTTGTGGATCCCAAGAAGGGAGGGGGAGTGAATTTGGAGGCAAAGAAGGAAAAGAGCAGTGCTAACCTATCAAGAGTAAGAGAGTACAGGGTGCATTTTTATCTGTATTTACCCTTTGCGATTTTTTTGGCCCTTAGGTGGGGGAGTGGGTGTTTATCTAGAACATTCTCTCACCCTGTGCTTGTTCTTCTGCTTCCAACACTTCCAACCTCACCCTCTTCCCTGTTCACCAGGTTAACTCCTTCCTCCTTACCCTTCTGCCTTCAGCTTTGACATCAGCCTGGGAAGCCTTCTAGCTTAGGACCCCCCCCCCCCCCGCCTTGTTCTTCACAGCGTCCTTGACTTCACCCCCCTCCGAAGCACTAACCAGGACACTGTTGTGATGCCTGTTGTGGGGGAAAGAAAGTACAATGGACCCTGTTGCCATCATCCACAGGATTTGGAACAGTTTAGCCTATTAATTACAAACAGTCGATGATTCTCCCGTACTGTAGTAGTTGAATGCTTCGTGGTGACTGAAAAGGATTGTACGTGAAGCAGAGGACTTCAGGCCCCTGTGCCTTGTGGTTCCTTTGTGCTTTTTTACAGTGTCGCTTTCACCTTTGCCAAGCTGTGCTGAAGTTTTCAATCTGCTGCCGTATTTTGTACTCCGTGTAACTGGGAATGGAGGGTAGCCCCACTGCGTTAACCCAGGAAGTTCATCGAGTTTGTGAAAGCTGTACCCCTTCCAACTCCCGGAGGCCCTCGAGGACTCAGCTGTGCTTTAATCTAGCCCCCAGCTAAGAGACCTCTTTTTATTTCTTTCAGATAAGTAGTGAACATAAAGATTATCAATGAATCATCTCTTAGAGCTGGCAAATGGTGATTGATTGTCAGTTTCACTTAAAGGGACAGCAGCATTCAGTAAGAGAATGCTTCCATTTCTTGGCCATCTTAAAAGTATTTCTAAAAGATTCTTTGTGCTAGAAAGTTGTCTCGAACGCTCTAGAATAATGACACAGCCAGCATTAGTGCATAACTGTCTAATCACTAGGAGTAAATGAAAATTTTCAGTGCAAGAGAAAATCATGATGCATTTATATACGTATGCATTTAGGTCCAGATGCAAAGAACACATGAGCAGGCCCATTTTATTGACCTGCTACATATTTGTGGCAAAAAATACTCAAATGTAGATAAATACTAAATACTGTCAAAATCAGAATTATACCTTAGATGGACATGTAACCTTAATTCTTTATTTAAAAAATTTTTTTTAATGTTTATTCATTTTTGAGAGAACAGAGCGTGAGTGGGGGAGGGGCAGAGAGAGGAGACAGAATCCAGAGCAGGCTCCAGGCTCTGAGCTGTCTGCACAGAGCCTGATGCGGGGCTTGAACTCCCGGACCGCGAGATCATGACCTGAACCGAAGTCGGAAGCTCAACCAACTGAACCACCCAGGTGCCCCTTAATTCTTTATTTTAAATGTTTATCATGGGGCGCCTGGGTGGCGCAGTCGGTTAAGCGTCCGACTTCAGCCAGGTCACGATCTCGCAGTCCGTGAGTTCGAGCCCCGTGTCAGGCTCTGGGCTGATGGCTCAGAGCCTGGAGCCTGTTTCTGATTCTGTGTCTCCCTCTCTCTCTGCCCCTCCCCCGTTCATGCTCTGTCTCTCTCTGTCGCAAAAATAAATAAACGTTGAAAAAAAAAAATTAAAAAAAAATGTTTATCATAAAATGCTGTCTGGATAGCAACACTTAACAATTTTGAGATGAAACTGAGAAAAAGCTTCATTATTTTAGTGAAAACCGCTTAGCTGACAATCCCTTCTTGCCAACTCATTGTGCAGAAGACAGATTGCCACCTCTTTTTTTTTTTTTTTTAAATGTTTGTTTATCTTTGAGAAGGAGACAGAGCGCAAGTTGGGGGAGGGGCACAGAGAGAGGGAGGCACAGAATCCAAAGCAGGCTCTAGGCTCTGAGCTGTCAGCATAGAGCTGGACGCAGGGCTCGAACTCACAAACCGTGAGATCATGACCTGAGCTCAAGTCGGACACTTAACTGACTAAGCACAGATTTCCACTTCTTAAAAGTTTAATGCACATTAGTTTTATGGAAAAGGTTTTTAGTTAATTACGGAGGTTGTAAAGTGTTATTTATTAAGTATATTGAGAAGAAATATTTCTTTATTGGAAGGGGAAAAAAACACGAGAAATAGGGTGCTTGCAAAGTAGAAAAGCTTAGGTGGTTCAAGGAAAAACTAATTGAAAGAATAATCTTAGGATCTCATTCAAATGTGTTGCATTATTAACTTAGATATAAACAGGTTTTATTTGGTTTTTGAAGCAGACTTGATAGATAATTTCATTTCCCTTTTCTGAATGCTAACTGTAAATGCAGACCAAATGCTTCCTGGTGAATTGCCCCCAGGGACCATACTTAAATGTTTCATTTTGGTAACAGTGGTGCTCCATCAGTTTGAAGTATGAGTTTTAATTTGGTCCTAGGGTTTTATTTATTTATTTTTTTGACCAGCTTTGGTCATTAAGTATATGAAAAAAAAGAAAAGAGGAAAACAGGAAGGCCCCGAAATTTCTTCATTTTGCAGCTGTGTTATTAAAAATCCCTATAAAAAGCCTTATCGTTTAACCAGAAGTGGTTATGGTTTGTAATCAGGTACCCCTGATTGATATCCTTTAATGTGGCTGCGGAAAAAAGTACCTTGTCACTCATCAGGTGACTTTTGCTCCGAAGTGAACAGTGATCACCAGAATTACCACCTTCTTTGATATGCGCGTTATGTAAGGTAAGTAAGATGACTAGGTCAGGACGTTCACAGGGTTCACAGACCCGCTGCAGAGCCTTGAAGCCTAAAAAGCTCACTTTCCTTAGAAACTGAGCTATTTGAAGCTTAAGCTGTTAATAGAAATGAAGAGAGAGGAGGAAATCTTTAAGTACAGCTATTAAGCAAAAACGACATGCTCATTTTAGAATCAGAAAAGACTTAATTCCTGCCTCTTAATTAAGTTCTGCCGTTTTGAACTTTGAGATCAGGTAACAAAACTGATTCCATTGTTTGGACACACACGTAAGCAAAACCACAGACAGATTCATTAACTGCCTATTCCCTATACACTGAGTACACACGGGAGCTTTAAGGAGAATACCTCTCAGGTTTGTAGGACTCAGATTACAGTATTGCGCTCTATCCGCTATCAGGGGTCATGAGATATAATAGATCACAAGGATAATTTGAAATCTATAGAGAATCTCAAACTCTCGTTTAGCCAGGGGTTTTAATCTTTTGACCAAATCTTTTGCCAGAGTTAATAATTACTCAAATTGATTTATTGGAATTTTGTTTTTCACTTATTTCTTTAGGAGCTCATGCTAAAACAAAAAGTGGGGGGAGTATTAAAAGAGATAAAATCAGGATGTAGGTGACAATTTTTCTGATACAATCTTTCTAGTTTTTTTAATTTTTTTTAATTTTTTTTTAATGTTTATTTATTTTTGAGACAGAGAGAGACAGAGGATGAATGGGGGAGGGGCAGAGAGAGAGGGAGACACAGAATCGGAAGCAGGCTCCAGGCTCTGAGCCATCAGCCCAGAGCCTGACGCGGGGCTCGAACTCACGAACCGTGAGATCGTGACCTGAGCTGAAGTCGGACGCTCAACCGACTGAGCCACCCAGGCGCCACTCTAGTTTTTTTTTAAAGCTTTTTTTTGCTTTTTTTTTAACATTTATTTATTGTCGAGAGGCAGAGAGAGAGGGAGACACAGAGTCCGAAGCGGGCTCCAGGCTCCTAGCTGTCAGCACAGAGTCTGATGCGGGGCTCGAACCCACAAGCCGTGAGATCGTGACCTGAGCCGAAGTCCGACGCTCAACCAACTGAGCCACCCAGACGCCCCTCTTTGTAGTTATTTTTAACTGACGATCTCAGAAAGGAAGTCCAAGTGCCTGTGTTGTGCTTATGCTCAGAGACCGATAGTTCTCAAAGTATTGAGCCTTTAAAAAAAAATAATTCTCGATAAAACTGCTTCTCCAAGAAAAGCTCTTGCGTACGGGCAAAGGCGAAGGCCTTATGTGGTTCAACACTGCACTGGAAAGTACGCTGTGAGATCAGAGCTGGACAGCGTGGCCAGACTCCCACTCCGAGTCTGACAGAAGCTCAGTTTATGGTGACAGACCAAGCGCCCTGTGTCACGTAAGCAGGGAGGCTCCTCCCCACCTTCCAGACTGGGCTCCCTCCCCTGTGACTTAAAACCTGTAGTGGAAGAAACAGCATCGTGGCGTGTAGGCAGGCGTACGGTGTTGTCTGAGCTTTCCCGGGCTGGTTCGTGATTCTGTAATCAGTTAGGCGGATGTGGGGGGAAAGGGGGTGTGAGTGTGTGCACGCGTGTTCCTTCATTTGGTTGAATTTTCACCTTCTGGAAAGCAGTCTTTGTCGTACTTGTCAGAGAATACCCCGTAAAGCAGAGGGCCGACTATTGTGCAAAAACCGTATGACTGTCTTGATTAGACCCTTCATTGAGCTCACTCCCACTGATGTGTATCTCCGTATATAAAACCAGACGTAAATACCTACCATGCTTGCCTTGCTGTTTTTTAAAAATTTTTTTTAACGTTTATTTATTTCTGAGACCGAGAGAGACAGAGCATGAGTGGGGGAGGGGCAGAGAGAGAGGAAGACACAGAATCAGAAGCAGGCTCCAGGCTCCGAGCTGTCGGCACAGAGCCCGACGCGGGGCTCGAACTCATGAACCGTGAGATCACGACCTGAGCCGAAGTCGGTCGCCCAACCGACTGAGTCACCCAGGCGCCCCCTGCCTTGCTGTTTTTTTAGAGTAGGGTCTATGAAGTTTGTTAGTCATGTATTTTAAGTGCATATACAGTAAAAAAGTTTTAAGTGCAGATACATGTATTTATGTGCACATACATGTATTTATAATAGTATTTATGCTATTGCACATAAATGTCATATAGAACAGAAAAATGTATAGCTATTTGTAAATAAAACTCATGTACTGTTATAACAGCACACTGTATTAATTTTAAGATATGCGAAATGTGTGTTTTAAAATAAGTAAAGTCAGAGGTGCCTGGGTGGCTCAGTCGGTTAAGCGTCCAACTCTGGCTCAGGTCATGATTTTGCAGTTCGCAAGTTTGAGCCCCTCATCAGGCTCTGTGCAGACAGCTAGGAGCCTGGAGCCTGCTTCAGATTCTGTGTCTTCCTCTTTCTCTGCCCCTCCCCCACCCATGCTCTGTCTTTCTCTCTCTCTCTCTCTCTCTCTCTCTCTCTCTCTCTCTCTCTCTCAGAAATAAAAATAAACATTAAAAAACAATAAAGTAAAATAAGTCAAATATAAGTGAAAGTTCTCATGCACTCTTCCCGTATCCCGGAGTTCTCCACACCCTACTTTTTTTTGAAGGTTAGTGCTTCTGAGATTTAAGTACGAGTCAAAGCACTCTGACATTGTAAAGTGCTCCACAAATGTAAGTTTTGTGTTTCTGTCATTGTCATCTTTTACCCACATTTATGGAGGGAGTGCTCTCCAGTCTCAAGAGTGAGGCAGTGGTACCTTGCGTTACAACCCTCGAGGCACAAGGAGCTTGTAAGGCAGTGTTGTATCCTCTCTCGAAGTCCCTAAGGGCACCCCTTTGAAATGTGAGGTCTAAGCTCAGTGGCCAGAGACCTGTTTCCTCTAGGATTCTGGGAACCACATCTCAACAATTAGCAAGAGCACCGCTCATTAACCCCTTATTTGCCCGACGTTGTGCCACGTGCTTTTGTCGTAGTGAACCTAGCGTGTCTCTTGAAGGTGTCACACGGCGTTAACAGGAGTGTGGAAGTCAAGCGCGGTTGGTCCCTAGGGACACTTCCCGTGGGGAGACCCAGACAGTGGGAGAGCTGCGCTTGATGATTGAAGGAGTGAGAGGTACTTCCCTCCCGGTCGCTCGGGAAGACAAAGTCACATCCGTAGGGAGGTGTTTCGAGGAAGCTGACTGGACCTGGTCTGAGAGAGAACCAAGTCAGCTAGAGCTCTTCCATGCAGAAGGGGTTCCCAGGGTCCCCAGATCTGGAGGTAGCATCCGTCCAAAAACGTGGTCGCGGGGTTCTCGCATCGGGGCCAAGATTACACTTGTTGGCCCTGAGTTCCCTTTGACAGTTCTGTGACTGTTCCCTTAACAGTAAGGTCTTGTTGTCCTCTGAGTTCGCTCCTTTGCTGTAACCACTTCCGTGTGTTGGGTGCTGAAGGTCTCTGCCAGTGCCTTCAAACCCCTTGTCCACCCCTCTGTACCGCCCCCCCCCCCCCCCCCCAGGCCTCACCCCTTCCCACCCAGCGGCCTTTACGTGGTGCCCCGAGTGGGTTTTCCTCCACACCGGTCGGTTCTCCGTGTGGTCCGTGGACTGGCCTTACCTAAACGCCCCCTCATTCCAGTGCATGCTGGTCTTCTTTTACTACACAACAAGTTAGCACAACTTGGTGCTTTAAAACAGCGCGCAGTTATTTCCGGGCCCGGCCGGGCCGGACCTCCGCTCGGGATCGCACAAGCTGAAGTCAGCGTGGGGGTCGGGGCTGTGGTTCTCACCTGGGGTCCTCTTCCAGGCTCGCTGAGTTCGTTTCTCTGGCTGCCTGGGACCGAGGACCCCGTTTTCCTTCCAGCCATCCGCCAGGACTGTCCTGCTCCTCCAGGCGGCCTGCCGTTCTCTGCCACGTGGCCCTCCTGGGCCGTTCACCTCGGGGACTTCTGCCCCTTCCAGCCCCGTGGGGCCTGCGGACTTGCACCTGTTTCCGGACAAACCTGTATTACACAGTTCTCCCCAGGGAAGCCTGGCAGACGAGCCCGTATTTGTGGACTCCTGTTAACGACGGGCTGTGGAAGAAGGCGGCCCCGGCAGATCTTAGACCGGGCTTTCTG
This sequence comes from Herpailurus yagouaroundi, assembly GCF_014898765.1. Taxonomy (NCBI): domain Eukaryota; kingdom Metazoa; phylum Chordata; class Mammalia; order Carnivora; family Felidae; genus Herpailurus; species Herpailurus yagouaroundi. Next base: position 4,931,665 of record NW_024412439.1, on the reverse strand, counting down.
GTTCGGAAGAGACGGGTGGACCTGCAGCTGGGCGGAGCTGGGCCTGGTAGGCGGGACTCCTGTTCCTGGTAGGCGGGACTGCTGTTCCGTAGGCACCTGCACAGGCTGCCGCTGACTCTCTCTGCACAGGATGCTTGCGCATCACCGGCCGGACGCCCACCCAGGAGGGTGGGCCAGGCTCCAGCAGGAGCGGGACTATGACTCTTCCTTGACTTCCTCCCAGAGACATCAGGGCCCAGAGTCCAGCGCCTCTGGGCCTCTGTTGGATGGGTCATGCTTCGTTGGCAGCATTGATTTCATGTTTACATGTGAAGGGGCAGAATAGGAGATTACCAAATAAAATATAATTTCAAGTGTTATTAATGAAAGAATATATTACACCCACTTCTAATGAGATCCTGGTGTTGCAAAATGATTCCACGTAATGAATCCCAGGAAATCAATGAAAAGCTTAATTACAGTTGTGGCCGTTCTGTATGAGAATATTGCTGTGGTCAATTTTACGTGTACAGTTTATCAATCCCTTCTGCCTCTCTCTTTTCTTTAAATTAATTGCCTTGACAAAGCAGGTATAAACACATTCTCTGTTAGGGTTTGATGTTTTGGCAGAAATGTGTTATCAAATGCAGATTTCCTCCTCTGTAACGGTAATGATAGTCCCTATCACTTTGTAACGTGCTGTACCATTTACGGTTCGTACAGCTTTACATCAGGCAGTCTTTCTACCTGGTAAATTGAGTCACTCTTCTGTCTCACTGAGACATAGTCCCTTGGGCAATTTTTTTTGCAAACCGCCTTCCACCTCTTCTCTACTTACCCGTCAGAAATTTGATGGTCTTCCTCTGTCGTCCGTCACTCAGTCGAGCTCTGAGGCAGATGAAAAGAAAAACAGGAGACTTTCTCCTCTGAACGATCAGTTTTGCCTTCATGGTCTACGCACCCTTTCTGGTTTTCAGCAAAGCGAATTTTCTTTCTGCAGTTTTTCTTTTGACAGTTCAGTGATTGCGGTGCCGTCTCGCCCACTGGGGTGGAAATGCTTTGTTTGTTTTTAGCTGCTGATAAAACACAATAAAAAAGTTGATGTGGATGTTTAGAGATAGCTAAAGCCATACTGGTGACTCCAGAGTTTACTAATTGTGTATTGAGAAAGTTACTGTGGATTTTCTAAGCTCTTTTAACGACCATAGTTGTTTAGTCTGCTTTTGGTTAAAGGTTCAAGGCCTTAACACAGAATCAAGGATGATGTGAAATGATTGGCTCCATGGATGTAAAAAAACTTACTTAGTTCGTTTCGAGAGGGCAAGCCCTGTGGTTTCTATTCCCTCCACTCCTCCCACGGCCACCATCAAGCTTTCTTGCTGGTGGTTCAGTTGAGAAGTAGCCTGGGTGTTCCAGACTTTTCTTCCGGTCCTGGCTTGTCACCACACCCAGGTGATAGGCGAGGAGTCACCTAACCTCTCTCCAGAGCTTTTGAGTTGTGCAGAAAGCAAGGTGACACTCAGTCTCAGACACGGGACTGTCCACGAAGCTTTGTGATTGACAGTGTGACATCGGTAAAGAATGAAGAATCCTCCTCAAGGACCGGAGCTGTTTTGAGTATCGTGAAAGGAGTTTCGTGTATTCTAAAGATGCCCTTCTTGGTAGTCGCCGTGTGCACGCAGGTATGGCTAAATGGACCTAAGTGAGAAGCTGTCCTTTCCCTGTTGCACGTGGGTGAAAGGTCCCTTCACGTGCACCTGCAACTGCTGTGCTCGAGCCTGGAGTCACCGTGGCATTTGCTTTTGGGCGTAAGTCTCCAGGCAGCCATTGTCTGTACTCACGTGAGAGTCTTACGCTCTGGCTTGTAGTACGATTTGTGGGCCCGGGCAGGCTGGGCCCCCGGAGCAGAGGAGGGGAGAGGGGACAGGGCGCGCTCTCTGGCCTGAGCCAGGCCCTTTTTTCTCTTCTTTGCCTTCAGCTCCCGATCTGCTGCTCGTCCTTTTTTGTAACCTTTATCCCAACCTGTGTTCTCGCTCCTGGACTCGCTCTGCTGTCTACTTAACACTGAGCATCTGTGCTCTGTTCTGGAGGTTAAATCATCTCCCGGGAGATGTGGATGTAAACCCCATTTGGGGACCACGCCATTCAAGGAGGGACCTCCTTGCCAAAGGACATGTTCACTAGAGACTTCTGGTTTAGGGTGCCCATCTCCGCACACGTACGTCACTCCCCGTTGCACATTGCCGCGAGCCCGGGCAGAGAAATATGGAGACACCGAGAAGCCCGTGTCTGGTCTAGATACTCGGGGCTTGTCCACATGGTAAAACAACAGAGAGTTTCTATATGTTGCTGATAAAACTAGCCTGAAGGACATGCCAAGCAATTCGTGATCATTAGGAGGAATTACCAATTTCCCTGGCATTTTTTGTTGATGTCAGTGGTGGTGCCCCTGGCACTGTTTCCTGCGGCCCCTCGACGACACCTCATCCTCCTGACTCTTGTCCCCTGATGTTCTTTGTGTCTGTCCCTGCTTCCTTTCCCCCATCTGCAAAGTTCTGACTTTTTCATACACTTCTTCCCACTGCGCTTAGTGTCCATCGACGACCTCATCCATCCCCCTTGGGCTCAGCCCTGGTCTCTGGGCAAGTGACTTCAGAGCTTTGTGTTTCTCTCCTGCCTCCCGGTCTCTTTCCTTTCACATTTGTACCTTTGCACGCAGATACCCGTGGTTCTTCAACACCAGCACATTTTTCCTGAGACCAGCTAGCTTGCTCACCTTTCCCTGGATGTACTCCTTTCTGGTAATGTTCTGATCCTTCTCCAAGTCCCCCGGTGCAACACTTTACCTTGTATCCTTTTTTCTTGTTACTTTGTTTGGTCTTTCCATTTCTCACATTTCTCAGGTCCTAACAATGGACCCGACACAATATCCCTTATATCTATTTGAGTCCTGCGTTTACTACCTCATTCGAGTGGATTGACTGTATAGCCTCTCAGGGCATCTGGGTGGCTCAGTCGGTTAAGCGTCTGACTCTTGATTTCGGCTCAGGTCGTGAGCTCACGGTTTGTGGGTTCGAGCCCCGTGGCGGGCTCCACGCTGACAGCACAATGCCTGCTTGGGATTCCCAGTCTCCCTCTCTCTGTCTGCCCCTCTCCTGCTCATGCTCCCTCTCTCTCTCTCTCTCTCTCTCTCTCAAAATAAATAAACTTAAAAAAATCAACGACAATACAGCCTCTCAAACTGTTTGTCTGAAACACTCCCTGCCTGTTGCAAATCACGGGGCCTGTTGCTTCCAGGCTGGCCTCCAGTGATGGGTCCCTGCCTTGCACGGGGCCGTCAGTGAGTCCCCTGCCAACCGAGCGGCATGGAAACTCCTCACCCTGAGCTCTGCCTGCGGTGTGGCGGCCTGCACCCCTCCTCCCCTTCCTCTGGTAAACACTGCAGTGTCCCTCAAGGAGTGCTAGCTGTGACCATCCTGCAGCAGTGAAGGCCGCCGTCACAGCTCCTGCCTGAGGGGGTTTCTGGAGAGGGAGGTCCTCCCTAACAAGTCATATCTGAGATGAGATCTGAAGGACACGGAAGGGGGCAGGGGACACAAAAGCACAGGGACCCCGAGGCAAGAAAGCCGGGCCTTCCTGATGGAGAGCAGTGAGTGGGCTAGAGAGAGCTACAACACACACACACACACACACACACACACACACACACACACACACGCGACAGAGGAGTTTGCCTGTTAGTCCAGGTGTAGTGTCAAGGGGCTTGCTTTCTTCCTGTTTTTGTTTTTGTTTTTTTTAAATATTTATCTTGAGAAAGAGCGTGCACGCACGCGTGTGCATGAGCAGGGGAGGGGCGGAGAGGGAGGGAAAGAGAGACTCCCAAGTAGGGTCCACACTCAGCGGCACAGCCCAGACCCACGAACCGTGAGATCAGGACCTGAGCCGGAATCAAGAGTCTCATGCTTAACCAACTAAGCCACCCAGGCGCCCCTGGGGACTTTCTAAGCGGGGTGATATGATCTGTTTATACTTGTAAAATCTCATTTGGGAGAGGGGAGGGGACAAGGCCGAAGCAAGGAGGCCACGTAGGGGACAGGCCCTTGCACTTGTCCACACAAGATAGTAGCTCGGACTAGATTACATGTGTCTTAACCTCAGCACTGTTGACATTTGGGGCCAGAAAATTCTTTGGTTTGGGGGCGGGGGGCTGCTCTCTGCGCCATAAGGTGTTTAGAGGCATCTCTGGCCTCCAGCCACTGGAGGACAGCGTTATCCTCCCACCTCCAGTGTGACAACCAAATATGTCTCCAGATATTACCAGATGTCCCCTGGGGGCAGAGACACCCTGGTCATGAATCAGCGGGCTTGACGTTGGCAGTAGAGGTGGGTTTAACAGACAGTACCTCTCCGCAGCTGCGATGTAGGGCAGGGTGAGACTCAACGGTGCTCCCCAGGTGTTTGGTTCGAAATCCAGGCAGATGGTGTCCGATTACTAGAGACGCTCGACATTGGTCTCTCTTGCCCTTGTGCCTGCTCTCGGAACTACCCAACCGCCTGTGATGTCTCCCACCCTCCCACTCTCCACCGTGTCCTACCTCCCCTCCCGAAGGTCCAGCTTGGATGCCGTCTGGTCGAAGTCTTCTCCCATCAGTCCACCATTGGTGATCCTTTTTCCAGTGAACTTCTGCAGCCCCATATCAGTCCCAGTCCTAGACACTTTATGGCCCTGCCAGCTTCTGTAAACCCCCAGGAAGGAAGGACCAGGTCCTAACGAAAGGAGCAGCCTTAGCAGATGCTTGCGTGACACGGCTTTGCGCCTCGTCCCTCCCCTCGGCTCCCCCTGGGGGCTGTAGGACTGTCACCTCCCTCTGGTACTCCTCTAGCCGGATTCTGAGCCCCAGACCATCTTCTCAGGTTGCTCTCTCATCTGCTCAGGTTGTCTGGAGCTTGTCCTGGATTTGGGACTCCTTTTATATGTGTTAGAGTTACTGACGTGTGTCTGTCACCTCCCTGCCCAGTAAAGTCCCCGACAGCAGGAACGAGACCTTACGTACCTTCATCCTGTACTCGGCCTGGCACGCAGCCAGGTGCTGGTCGGGAATTAGGTATTCAGTAAGGGTTTGTTGGATGAAGAAGTGAACGTTGATTTTTTTTTTTTTTTTTT
>NW_024412439.1:4847089-4916522 GCF_014898765.1 Herpailurus yagouaroundi | reverse complement strand
GTCCTTCCTTCCTTCCTTCCTTCCTTCCTTCCTTCCTTCCTTCCTTCTTAAGTCTTCAGTTATGTTTGGCTTTCCCGATAGTTTGTTCTTCTGAATCCCATGAGCCTGTCCGTTTTCTGCTGGGAACGGCAGGCCCCCCTCCTCTGTTCTGGTTAGGGGCACTCCCGGCTGACTGAGGGCTGATGACACGTATTAGAAACCGACTGTGTGGCCAGTCCCTGGGAGACTGTTCATTGCCTCATCTCATACTCACTCCTTTAGCCTTCGAAGCAAACTGCTTTTAAGATTTAATACATGAAAAATCTTGATGCCTTGATATTTATACTTTAAAATTCGAGTCATTTGATGATTCTGAATTCCCTGCTGTGCCCCCAGACACTGGAAAAGAGCGGGAATAGGAAGCAGGGTCTCTGGGATGGGCAGTGGGGCAGACTGCTACTCATGCTCCTTAACCCAGACCAGCTTTGGAGAATTCCTGCTCTTTCCAGCTAGTAACGGAGCCCCAGCCTGCTTCGGGCAAGCGATTAGACCTTTGAGAGTTATGTGTAAGTGATTAAGTAAATCCTAAAATTCACATTTTCATGACCACCCACTTCTGTCTTCCTGATTTTCTAAAAAGTTTCAGAAAATATTATTTGGCAAGAAGAGGAAATTACTTACCTGTGTGATTAATCTTAAGGAAAATTTCGCTCTGGCATTTCCTTCAGATCCTATGCCAGATTTCTTCCGGAAGCAGTGATCACAGAGGGAACAAAGAAATTCTAAAGGATCTGAATGATGGAATGTAGAGATAGGATGAAACAAAAGAGAAAATTTGGTACTTAATAAGATTTATGTATACTTGTAATCTAGAGTGTCCTTAGGCCTTAAACTATATACAGTGTAACCTTAAAATGCTAAGATAATAATGCAGGTTTAGCTTTTATTCCAACTGAAGTTCCTTTGGCCCCAGAAGAGATTCACCTGCCAGCTTCTAAGAAGGAAGACTACCACTGAAATAAAAATCCAGTATAACATCCTAACCTTTTCACTAATGTATCTGAGTAGAATTAATCTGGTATTGCTTTTAGCGAAAGTATGCCTGATGATCTAGGGAATGCCTTGCTCATACTGCTGTCATTAGGTGAACTTTAGGAGGATTTACCAGGGCCATGTGCAGTCTCCACGGACAGCTCACTGAAGCTACGTGCATGAAGATCCGTCCCCTAAAGTTACGGCTGTCCTCTCCCAATTTAACATCATGGGGATTAAATATAAAAATATCTTAAGACCAGATTCTTAGTTCTTATAAAAATATTCAGGGATCTGAAAATTGGGGTATTAGTAAAGGATGGTGTATCCTGAGCCTGGATCCCCTCCGTGATTCTCACTTACTCTTGAGTGAGTGGCTGAGTAAATAAATAGCTTCATTTAAGTAGGCGTGCGGTTACCCTTGGACAACTAGGTAGCCCCTGATTCCAAGTCGGACGTGTTTTCTCACAAGAAGAGTGACGGTTTGTAAGCTTTTCAACAGATAGGTAGTCAGCCATCTCAGATACCTCGGGCGTAAGTGAAGTGAGGTTCTATTAAAAAATGACCCTTTCTCAAATACTCGGTGAACATTCAGGCTTTAAGATTTTGCTTTCTTTTTACTGCTTTTGACAGACGGGAAAACGTGACTGGACGAGTTCTCGCTTGCACAGAATTTTGTTTATTCTGTGCAGTTCAGGTTAAAATTATTGAGTCAGGGAGGCCGCTGAAATCCCCTCAGCATTCACCTGCCTGTTGGAAGGAAATTTCGATTCGGCTGGGACCAGAAAGCATGATACCATTAAAAGTAGCAGAAAGTGCTAATGCTACATGGTGGGCTTTTCTTGAAAGTTATCTTCAGAAAGGATCCTCACGTATTTATTGCTTACTTTTACGGGTGATAAAAAGTGTTATCCCTGCTCTGAAGTGGCTGCTGGTCTGGCGGAAGAAGACAGACCTAGGTTAAGTACAATAAAGCAATTAAATATGTCGGTATTGCGGTAGAAATAGGCAGTGCCTTCAGTAAAAAGGCGTGGGGGGGGGGGGGTCTTTTCTACCTGTGGAGGTCAGGAAGGCTTCACCCAGAAGCGCCCGGAGTCTCAGAAGTTCGGGTGGGTGTTTACCAGGTAGACGTGTATGAGAGGAACTTTCCAGGCCGACAGAACATCACGAGTAAAGACACAAGAGGTGGGAAATTTTCTGCATAGGAGACCATTTGGACACCTGCACACCTTACCGTGCAGCAGACGCATAAGGCCCAGGGTGGGGAGGATTCTATGAGAGATTTGGCTCAAGAAGTTGGCTGGGACTTGCCTGTCTTGCTAAGTATCCAGACTTCCTCTATAGGGATTGGGCAACCACTGGTAGGCGTTAATAAGGCCCTAGTACAACTAATGGCTTTCTGTTACTCTAAGGGTAGAGAAGAAAATCCTAACTTTGACCTACACACCCTGCACGGCCCGTTTCTTCTCCAGCGTCTCCTTCTACTGCCCACGCCTTAGATCACAGGATCTCAGCTGGATCTCAGCTAAAATGTCATGCAGTCAAGAAACATTTCCTGAGCACCTGGTATGTGCCAGGCACTGTGCTGGGCATGCAGGTAGGTCACTTCTCTCGTTGTGTTTTATGTAGAACAACAAGAGATGGGCAGTGAATATATTAATGAGAAAGGATCAGGCAGGGACAGTACTATGTGGAAAGTAAAACCAGACATTGGCAGCCATATCAGGTCCGAATTCCTGAACCCCCGACCTGGTCAGCTCCTCCTCGTAGGCCACACCACGCAGCTTTCCTTCACAGGGCCTTGCAGGATTTTAAGTGGACATTCCGGTGATTGTGTAAGTTCGGTGAGGGCAGGGACCCCGTTTGTTTATCCACAAATCAGGGCCTGGCACAAGAGAGCTGCTCAGAGGCCAGTAGGGACCGATGGTCGAGGACGGGCTCAGTGGTCAGATGGCCTGGGTACAGGTTCCATCTCTGCCACTTATTAGCCCTGTGACTTTGGGCAGTTGACTTACTCTGTCCTGACGGAGGAAGTTATTGAGAAAATGAAATGATGTATTTAGTTCTTAGAGAAGGGCCTGGGTACTTGGTGGGCATGCGATTGATGTTAATTATCACCACTATTTATTAATAAACATTTACTGAATGAAGAAGGGAGGTGGGGAGGTGGCTTTCTATAAAAGTTGACTTAGCCATTCTGTGAACCAAAGCTTAGGGACAGACCGATTCAGATAACAAAGCGTAGTTAAGATCATGAGAGCCAGAGGGGCATTCTCAGGAAGGATGCAGAGTGGAAAGGGCCCAGGCTGGTCCTTCATCGGATGGCCTCATGAGGAAAAGACAGGAGTCTAAAATTTAACCTTGTCGATTTCTGACATGGTGGCCTGCCATCCTGAGGTGGGGAATCTGGAAGGAGGAGTGTCTTGACAAGGAGATAATTCAGCTTGGATTTGGGGGGGGGCGTGGGTTGGTTGTGGGCTTGCAGTGCTTTTGGTATATTCCAGGGGAGCTGAATAGAGCCATCCGGGGGTCCCAGGGGATTTGGGCATGGGCCAGAGATAGTAGCAAGATCATTGAGGTCTGGCCCCGTAAAGCTGCTGGTTGGCTGACCGAGGAGAATGAATGAGTGCGGGGCTTTGGTGGGGGAGGGGGGGGTGGGCAATGCAGACTTGAGGGCCGTAGAGAGGTGGGGACCCAGGGAGCAGCAATGGTGTTGGCGTTTTTGGTGTTTCCTGTGATGGGAGAATACAGATATCTGGATATTTGGATCCTGGAATGAATGTTGCGGCACCAGAGTGTGAGTGGATCAGCCTGGAATAAAAGCCTCGTCCTTGCTCCTGGGAGATCTGGTCTCGGCCACCGCTCTGCTCCCTCTGGGTCACTCGCTCTCTGCACACAAGCTGGGCTTGTTTCCTTCCCATTCCCCATTCGAGAACTCTCCTGCCCCACGGTCTCGCCATGCCCTGTGCCCTCTGCCTGCTCATTCCTAAAGGGCCGAGGCTTCGGGCACCTGGCTGGCTCAGTTGGCTGAGCATCCGACTTGGGCTCACAGTTTGTGGGTTCGAGCCCCGTGTCGGGCTCTGTGCTGACAGCTCAGGGCCTGGAGCCTGCTTCGGATTCTGTCTGTCTGTCTGTCTGTCTCTCTCTCTTTCACTCTCTCTTTCTCTCTTTCCTCCCCTCCTTTGAGAGGTGGACACACTGACACCCTCTGCACCCCCGGCCCTCTCCTCTGGCCTATTCCTACCGTCTGTTGTCTGTTTCCCTCACTAGAACGGCAGCACCATGAGAACAGAGACCTGGCCTCATTCGTTGTTCTTCCCCCCAGTGCCTAGAAAATCGCCCGACGCACAGTAGGAGCTCAGTGCATGGATGAATGAGTGAGTGAGTACTGAGTGTTGCTTATCGTTTGGTGGGAGAACCAGGCGTCTGTCCAACACTCAGATAGAGGTGGCATTGCAGCCTGGCACACGAGGGGCCGCCTCTCTGAGAGGAAGAGGCGGGTGGGTTGATGCCTGGAGGGAGACCAGTGTGGCCCTCTGTGCTCCTTCTGTGCTTTCTGGGCTGGGGAGGGAGTTCCCTGGGGCCAGACCCAGCCAGGCCTCTCCCCCACCCACACCCCCCTCAGGCTGCTTCCTTTCCAGGACTGTAATTGTGCTCCTAGGAAACAGCCTTGCTGGAAGGTGATTACAGGCAAGCCTTAGAAATGAGATTTTTTTTAAAAAGCTATTCCCTGGTCACGAGGAAGGCGTCTTAGTTACCCTCAGTGACTTTTTCCATTTCCAGAGACAGATGCTCTAGGGTCCCTTCCTTACATGTTTTCCTTGCTGTTTTAGGGCTGCGTGGTGGCCTTGATGAATTGGGGAGTGAGTGTCCTGACCCAGGGGAGCAGCTGCTATGAGTGGCCTGGATAAAATCAGGCCCCGTGTTGTCAGAACCTCCGGTTTTTCATTACAGGCTAGACACTTGGATTTTCATGTGAAATTTCCTGAGTTTTAAGTGTAGGCTCAATTCGTTGTTGTTGGGTCAGTCTTTCTGAAATCCCGTGCAAACCAAATGAAATCTGCCAGTGGGTGGAATTTGCCTTGAGGACCACCCCTCCCCACCCCCTACACTGGTTCTAGCCTTTGAAATGGGATATATAATTTTTTTTTAATTTTTTTTTTAACATTTATTTATTTTTGAGACAGAGAGAGACAGAGCATGAACGGGGGAGGGGCAGAGAGAGAGGGAGACACAGAATCGGAAGCAGGCTCCAGGCTCTGAGCCATCAGCCCAGAGCCCGACGCTGGGCTCGAACTAGAGCCCGACGCTGGGCTCGAACTCACGGACCGCGAGATCGTGACCTGAGCCGAAGTCGGACGCTTAACTGACTGAGCCGCCCAGGTGCCCCTGAAATGGGATATATAATTTATATATCATCATTGACCAACATCTAGAAAATAAAAAAAAAAAGATCTTCCTTCTGAAAATAAAATTCTTTTTTTTTTTTAATGTTTATTTTCCACAGAGAGAGAGAGGGAGAGAGAAAGTGGGGGAGGGGCAGAGAGCCAGGGAGACAGAATCCAAAGCCGGCTCCAGGCTCTGAGCTGTTAGCACAGAGCCCGATGCAGGGCCTGAACCCGGGAACCGCGAGATCATGACCTGAGCTAAAGTCAGACGCTTAACTGACTGAGCCACCCGGGCGCCCCTGAAAGTAGAATTCTTAATGACTAAATAGTGAAATGTAGTTTTCTCTCCTTATTTTCACCGTGCCAAGAAGTGTGAAGCACAGACGATCTCATCAGTTCACTTAGAATCAAGCCGTGGTTGCTGAATTGTACTTTGTGGATTAAGCTGCTAGCTTTCTTGGACATGTGTGGCTTCTCCAGCTATACCGTAGAAGAATTCATTATTTCTAAATTAAAAAAGGGGGTGGGAGTATGGTACTGCTTTAGCATCCAAAAGGTAAAGTCAAGGAAGGTCAAATAAAAATTGCTTCAAGAAACACCTGGAAATTTCAAATGTGTTTACAATCATTTCTCCACCGATGGCGTTATGTTTCAGAAAAGTGCCATTAATTGTAATAGAGTAACACACAGCTCTTTGTGAAACTTAAGTCCATTGAATATCAGTACCTTCAAAGACAATAAAAATTCCAGCCCGCGTTTATCTATTCCCCTGTGAGGAGTTACTACAATGTATATTGTATCATTCCATGCGAAATTCTTTGGCTTAATCGTCTCTCATTTATTTGCAGTTGTCTGAGGTCAGCTTTCCGTTTTGCAGTTGTCAAACAGCTGTCAAATTAAGAGACCAGATTCTAAAGTTCATTTACATTTGGTGCCATTCCATATTAGTACATTTCTTGGCTTAAGTATTTCAACAGTTACGCACATTGCTTAATCCTCCTTTCCCTCATTAGCCTCCTCCCCCCCCCCCCCGCCACGAATGTCCACACACACACATTAAGTACAATATTCTAAGTATTTTTATACTTTTCCAAGCATCGTTTTTAAAAAATTCACGTGAACTTTAACAACAAAAAAAATCACTTGAATTAGACAGCCAATTAATTTCACTGCTCTTTTTGCAAGAAGAGAACATCAAATCAATGTAAGCCTGTCACCCTTGTTTTCATTGTCATACTTGCTTTCATCCTTACTTTTATCACTTCCATCAGGCTGAAATCTAAATAGTAATTGACCGTAGAATTCTTAATTTGCTTTCTAAATGTCTGTATAAGGTAGTGTAATAGTAAAGAATTCAGCATTCATTTTTAATAATTCACTGATCAAAGAAATACTTCTGGATGTTTCGCCACAGGGTATCTCACGTTGCCAGCCGGGGACGTTGACATTGTACTCTTCCATAAAAGAGGTGTGAAAAGATAAGCTGAGGCATCTTAAAAGTCTTTTAGACTGTATCGGAGCAAAACTAGATTTGAATTGGGCAGCACCAAATCGGGAGTGTTGAGAAGACGAGGAAGGAAACAAAGCAGGGGAAGTATTTGATTGGCCATAGCTTAAGGGTCGCCATGTTTGGAAAAGTCGGCTGTTTGTGATTGGTTGTCCTTGGGTTTTCATTTCTTAACCCTGAGGCATTCATTGTAGGTATAGGATTTGGTTTACTTATGTCCTAGCTGCTAAGATATTGGGACCACCTCAGTGTAATGGCCTCCGTGTTTAATTAGCTTAATGAAGGACCAGTTCTTGCGTGTTTGAGGAATACTGTGGAACTCAGTCATTGGGCGAAAGAACTATAGTCGTATGTAATTCTCAGTTGTTAGGGGCGCCTGGGTGGCTCAGTCGGTTAAGCGTCCGACTTAGGCTCAGGTCACGATCTCACAGTTTGTGAGTTCGGGCCCCGCGTTGGGCTCTGTGCTGACAGCTCGGAGCCTGGAGCCTGCTTGGGATTCCCTCTCTCCCTCTCTCTCTGCCCCTCCCCTGCTCACGCTCTGTGTCTCTCTGTCTCAAAAATAAATAAAACATTAAAAACAAAATTAAAAAAAAATAATTCTTAGTTGTTAGATAGGAAACCCCAACAATGGACATTCTTAAGTATGGTTATTAGGTCACTAAGTGGTAGCACAAAAACATTCCCATATTGGTTATATTTGACCTTCTGCAGTAAGGTCACTTACACCAATATTTGTTCAGGACTTGTTTTCCTTAAACTTGTGTGTTAGACCGAGCTTAACCTTTTTTGGATTTTGACATATTCTTTTCTGATCTCATAACTCCTTGTATATTTCTCTGTTGGACCATTTATTAAATAGCACATTATGTTTTTACATGTCTGAATGCTCAACCGGCCTGTGAGCCCCTCTTCGGCTAAAAGGCCATATTTTATTTATTTTAATCCTGGCTCTTCGTGAATGGCTGCCAAATAAATTAATGAGAACATGAGTCGGCAGATGAGAACCCAAGTTCAGTGGTGGTTAAAGGAGCCTAAAAAACATTGTTACTTTGTTCCCCATTCCAGCTTCATGTGAAGAACCTATCATTTAAAAACGAAATTACATTTTATAATTGGGGTGAGGAGAAAGATAATCCTATTATTTGTACAAATTTTCCCAGAAACTTATTCATCATTTTTGAAAGGATTACATTGAGATTGTAATAAAACAAGTTAAATTGAAATTGAGTAGTGCGAGGGGAGCAGATAAATTCAACCCGCAGTGAAGGAGGGCGTAGAAGTTATCTGTGACAGCAAAGTAGGTTGTACAAGGTACTAAATGAAACTGTGTATAAATTGTATCTCCTTTGTCACTTGAAGGTTTTTAAAAACTTTTTTCACTAATTGGTATTCCAAAGTGATTTGGAGGTTATAATCGGGAGTGATGTGTTCTCTGTTATTACAACAAAGAGCTATCAGGGAGGGCATCTTCCAGAGATACATTTCCTCATCAGAAACTTCCTTACCAGACAAAACACTTGGACGGGAGCTAGAGAAACCCAGATTCTTCCTATATCCTGCCTACCCGATCTATCGCGCCACTTGGATTTCTGCAAGGTAACAGAAACGTAACTTCTAAAACCGAACTTCTGATCTTTTACCTCAAACCTGCTCTGCTTGACTGTCTGAACCACGGTTAATCGATCCTATGTGATGGTTCCCGGGGTTAGAGACTTTGGGGTCTTTCCTGGACCCCAGTGTTCTCTCAGTCCCACCACCAGTCTTGTGTTCATAATGCGCGAATCATAAGCATTTATTAGTCATTTGTATTTTCTTATTTAATTGCCATGATTGTTCCATCTTTTGTCCATGTTAGCATGAAGATATTTTCTTTTAAAATGATATGTAAGAGCTTTTGAGGTGTTTAATATAATTTGTTGCAAATATTTTTCCTAGCCTGTCCTTGGCATTGCACCGTGATTTTGTTTATGTTGTTTTGGAATACAGTTGACCCTTGAAGAACACGAGTTTGAACTGTGTGGGTCCACTTACACGTGGGTTTGTTTTCAATAAATATCATACAGTACTGGAAATGTATTTCCTCTGCCTTCTGATTTTCTTAATAACATTTTCTTTCCTCTTACTTTATTATGAGAATATAGTCCATAATACCTATAACATATAAAATACATGTTAATGGACTATTTGTGCTATGGGGAAGGCTTCTGGTCAACAACAGGCAGGCTATCGGTAGCTAAGCTTCTGGGAAGTCAGAGGTTGAAGGTGGATTTTGGGCCGTGCTGGGGTTTAGCGCCCCTGCCCACTGTGTTGTTCAAGCCTGTATATTAAAGCCTTACATTTGTTTTTTTTTTAAATTGTTTCTTTTTAACGTTTATTTATTTTTGAGACAGAGAGAGACAGAGCATGAACGGGGGGAGGGGCAGAGAGAGAGGGAGGTACAGAATCGGAAGCAGGCTCCAGGCTCTGAGTCATCAGCCCAGAGCCCGACGCGGGGCTCGAACCCACGGACCCTGAGATCGTGACCTGAGCTGAAGTCGGATGCTTAACCAACTGAGCCACCCAGGCGCCCCAAGCCTTACATTCGTAAATATTCCAATATGTCATTTTATAATGGCTTTTTCCTTGACAAGAATAATTGCAAAGACCTTGTATCAGCATGTAGATTCTTTTCCAAATTAGGCTGTCGGGTGGCGATTTAGTTGCTTTGGTTTTAAATTGTCAGCATATCCTCCTAGGATTTTTTTTTTAATTTATTTTTTTAATGTTTTTATTTATTTTTGAAGAAGAGAGAGAGACAGAGCATGAGCGGGGGAGGAACAGAGAGAGAGAGAGGGAGACACAGAATCCGAAGCAGGCTCCGAGCTGTCAGCACAGAGCCTGACGCAGGGCTCGAACCCGCGTACCGCGAGATCACGACCTGAGCCGAAGTCTGATGCTCAACCGACTGAGCCACCCAGGCGCCCCCCCAGGATTATTTTTAAATGCCACTCTTATACTCCAGATAGATTTCTGTTTCACTAATCTCTTCTGTTTCTAGAACCACACCCTCTTCAGTGTAGCTGTAACATACTTTAATATCCGAGAAAGCAAGGCTTGGCACGGTGTGCTTCTTTTTCAAGACTTTTGTGGTGCTTCTCATCAGTTTATTGTTTCAGATGAATCATTGTTTTGAAGTCTTAAAAAAAAAATGTGACTGTAATTAGAACTCCATTGTACCTATAAATTATTTGAGGAAGGGAGACATCTTTGCGCTGTTTAGTCTTGTTACCCAAAAGCATTTCTGAGATTTTGAGATCGTTCGCTAACACTTGGGGACAGGAAGGTGCTCGTAGAACACGAGACAACGTCAGAGCCACTAATCAGTCTGAAGATGAATTCAGGAATGTTAAATCGTCAGGGAGAAACATAGAAGAATCAGAGAAATATGCTAAATCTGCCCTGTTTGCTCACACTGTGTATTTTATTTTAGTAAAATGCAGTTGCTAAAATTTAGAGCCTGTCCTTGTTTTTGAAGTGTGCATTCCTAAGTTTTCTTAGCTCTTAAATTTTTAGTTTCTTTAAAATCATTTCATTTGTCAGCCGCTTTCTTTTTCTGCATGTCTGCGCTCAGGAAGCTTCCTCCCCCCGCCCCCAACAAAGCTATGGTCATATCTTCCCTTCGCTCTTCTTTTGTGGAATTGGGAGTAAAAAGCCAGTGCTCTCCAGAATTTACTTTTCTTTTCCCCCAGCAAGATTGTTTTCAAACTCACGCATTCTGCTGCTTCTCGGTACCGTTTGCCACTTTTTCTGTTGGGACCTTTGACACCCCCACCGTCGTGATTCTCCCGTGTGTTCACCCTTGAAGTCAGAGAGGCGTGTTCGGCCGTGGCCTTGGCCCTCGTGCAGAGCGTCAGCGTGTGTGTGAGGCCGCAGCCCCTGACACAGACCCGCTTCTCCCGCCTAACTCTGATGTTACGCACTGTGCCTCTGCCCTGGAGTGATTTGTCTCCTGGTCCCACTGCCTCTGGTTCTGTAGAAGTTTGTAATTTTTGCCTTTTTGGAGGCAACTGGCTCACGTCTCCCACTCGTGTTCAACTGTTTTGTCTTCAGCTGAGCGTCTGTTATGCACTGCCAGTCACTAGGCAATGGGGTTCACAGCGGTGATCCTTCCTCGCAGTGGGCCTAATGCCTCGTGGGGAGTAGGTGGCAGACAGAAATGACATAATTGTAGGCTTTGTTTGAAGATTATAAGACGCTCTAGTGAGGGCTGTAAACGAGAAGTCCCTGGTACTATTTGAGTTTGTAAAAGGGATAGAAAGGCTGTTAGAGCTGCGCTCCTACAGGTGAGGTGAGTTTACTGGGCAAACGGGAGGAAGAGCCTTCTAGGTGAATGAATAACAGGTGCCCAGGCCCCCCCGCAGGCCCTCCCAAGGGTACCAACCAGGTGGCATCCCTGAATTCCTGCTTTTGTAAATTAATTTTTTTTTTTTTTACTAGTGCTGGGACTGTCCCACCCGCTGTTCACAATAAAGGCAGATGTGTGCAGCAAAAATTACAATAATGATAATTAAATTTAAAAAAGGTGACACAGAGGGGGAGAGGGTGGGACACATCACACGACAATGGTGAGTGAAAATCACGCCCTCCAGAATATAGCGTCCCCAGGCTTGTCCAGGCTGAGTCTCTCCAGCTGGATGGCTCTGTCGCTTTAAAGCTTAGATCCTAAGGAGTGCAGAAGTTACGATGAACCTAGATCTCTGCAACACGCCGTCTTCCCTTCCCATTCAGGCGTTGGTTATGTTTCCTTTTCCACTGTCCGTCTTCCATACCAGTAATGTCTTCTCTGGACAGTTTCATCTGTCTGTCTTTCTGCAATGTGCCAAATGTGTCACACTCGCTCTGCCCGTGACCGGCTGAATTTCCTTCGTGGTGGGTTTTGCCCTCTCATGCCGCCAGTGCCGATTTCAATTCTGCAATCACACTTTTAACATGGTTTGTTCGTATCTTCCAGGTCTCTTTTTATTTTGTGTCTGCCTCAGCCAACTTGTATCTCACGTCACCTTTGATTTCGTGCCTTATGATACGAATTCTAGCGTGAATAGGAAGTAAACGTCCATTAAAAAAAAAATTTTTATCTATTTACTCCCAGGTACTTTCTAAGAACCGTGACAAGGGAAAGAAAAAATAATAATCACTTGCAAAACTTAAGCCAGAAGCAAGGTTAATGGTTAGGGATACATCTCTTTAATACCCTGCATCATTGCTGTGGTGGTTACAGCTTAGCCACTGAAGCTTTAAGCAGCCCAGTAATCAACATGAAAGTGAAAAGAATCACGAGTTCCAGCAGTCTCTGCGTCCTGATAGAGACGCTAAGTAGCACGACGGTGAAGAACACAGGTACGAGTGGTGGCTGTTAATAGGTGTGTGACATGGGGCAGATTAGTTAACCTTTCTGTGTTTTGAGTTCTTCATCTCTAAAAGGGAGACGGAAATGGTAGTATCTTCCTGTATCGTGTGCTGTCATTGGAGACAGGTAAAGAGAACATTATTTCTACTCTTACAACCCAGTGGGGTGTGAGCTCTATACACAGGTAACTGCAATTGAGCATAGGAAATAAATCAGAGAAATAGAGCGATATAGACTCTCCTGAAAGAAAGGTGATCTCTGACTTGTATGGTGGATCGAATTGGGCAAGGCTTCCAGAGGAGAGGGTGCGTCTAGTTTGAAGATGAGAGGGTGGTTCCAGTCAGAAGAAATAGCCTGAGCCAAAACAGGGGAGCTGGAAGGCACACACGCAGACATGCATGTGTATGGTATGGAAGGACCCAGAATGTCAGATTGCAGAAAGGAAGTCATTGGCCATAAGACTGGAGCCATGTTGCTGAGGGTCAAAATTGCCTGGTTAAGAGTTCAGATTCAATTCAGCAGAGGGCCACCTGTCTGGCTCAGTCGGTTAAGCATCTGACTCCGGCTCAGCTCATGATCTCACGGTTCTTGGGATCAAGCCCCGAGTCTGCGGACTCTGTGCTGACAGCTCAGATTTGTCTCATGATTTGTTCTCTGTCTCTCAAAACTAAATAAGGGTTAAAAAATTTTTTTAATTCGGTAGGAAATAGCGAGCCGTTTACACAGCAAAAGCCTGGAGCCATGTGTGATCGCCACAGCCTCCGCAAGTGTAGGCAACATGAACTCAGAAACGATGGTGATGATAAGAGGAACTGAATTTGAGGGGGAAAGAAGGCGAGGGGCTCTTCCTTCTTAAAAAAGTCCATTTACTTTGAGCTTTGACTCCATTGTCATGCGAATGCACCTGTTAGCTTGGGCGCCAGCCTCCATTTTGTGACCCCTTCCTTCTTAGAACAGGTCAGGCTGCAAAACCCTTCAAAGTACCCTAGCAGCCATCATCAACCCATGGAAGTGGAGAGAGGTCACTGTGGACCAGTTAGACCGAAATACAGATTTGCGATCTTTACGAATCCATGCCAGCCTACCTTTTTCAGAGTTTGTCATAGCTTCTTTGGCTAATTTTTTTTTTTTTTTTAAGTAGTGAAAATCAAGAGAAGTTTAATACAGTTGCAAATAAGACTGGTGAGAGAAAGTATTTTTTGTGGACTTGTGAATAAGTGATTAGCGGTGCTTTTTCACAAAATTGGGAAAAAAAATTTTTCCCTTTTAGAAATGCCCAACTTTCTACTTAAGTTTTTTAGTTCTTGCTTATTCCAGTAATTAATTTCCTAACTTTTGCTACGTGGAAATTTCAAAAATGTTAAAATTTTATTATAAGGCAAGAGAAATACGGGATGCCTGGGTGGCTCAGTCGATTGAGCATCTGACTCTTAGTTTCAGCTCAAACCATCTCATGGTTTGTGGGTTCAAGACCCAGGTCGGGGCCCACTGTCAGTGCAGAGCCTACTTGGGATTGTGTCTCTCTCTGTCTCTCTCTCAAGTAAATACTTTAAAAAAAACAAGTGAAACAAATTTGGTTAATGACTAATTATCATTTCTTATAAATTCTTACTCTTATTTGAAGTCCTGGTATGATACTTGTGGGACTAAGAACTTTTAGTTGCTGAGCCGATGGCAGTGGGCCATATCAGTGGAGAATAAACCTAACCTGTTGCGGGGTCGCCTGGGTGGCTCATTCGGTTAAGGCATCTCACTTCGACTCAGGTCATGATCTCACAGCTCGTGAGTTGGAGCCCCATGTGGGACTCAGTGCTGACAGCTCAGAGCCTGGAGCCCGCTTCGGATTCTGTGTCTCCTTCTCGGTCTGCCCCTCCCACATGCTCACCTGCGCTCACAGCTCCGGCGTGCTCTCTCTCTCTCTCTCTCTCTCTCTCTCTGTCTCTGTCTCTGTCTCTAAAAAACAAATAAACAAAACACTGTTATGCCTTGGGCAAGAAGTCATCACAATTCTGCATCTGCACACCGGCCAGGTGTTCCCTCCACTCCCACTTTCTCACATCTTCTGGCTCCTCGTCAAGGGGGTTATAGACTTTGAACTTCCCATTGGGCTCTGTTTGCAGCAGGTAAGCCCTCCAGGTTTGTGCCTTGGGGGACTCGCTGCTTCCTCTGTGAGTCTGCACGTGAGCCTGATCCCAGTGCCGATCATGGTGATGGTAACAGAGAGCATCACTTTAGGTCACCAGGCGCTTTACAGACACCATCTGATTTGATCATCAGAACAACCCCGTGGGGGAGGTGTTGTTTCCACCCCCTGACAGCCCAGCGGAGAAGATGGATGCCCAGAGACGTTCAGTGCTTTGCCTGAGGTTATTTGGCCGAATGGCAGAGTTAGAAGTCAGGCCAATTTTTTCTGGCTCTTGGCGCTCTCTCTGTCTTGACTCGGACTTACCCACCTGACGTCTAACCGTGTGGGACCGAACGCCCTCGGCAAGTGCATCTATCCGGATTCTTACCTGCCTTCCGCCATCAGCCGATTTGTGGCTCTCACCTGCTCCTGTGGGGTTTTCTGCCTCATGCTTTAGGGCTTGCCCTGCCTCCCTCTGTTCTGGCCCCTCACTCTCGTCCGAGATTGTTCTGGGTGCAGGGCTGACTGGCGTCTTGGTTGGTGGCAGTGACTGCGTCGAGACCCTCTGAGGAAGAAGAATGCCCTCGGCCAAATGACCGAAGGCCCGCCCATCGGCATGTGGCGCTGTGACCTCTCAGACTTGTCACAAGATACACCACACTGTTTCTTCGTTGTCACAAAAGCCCCGGCACTGGATGTTGCTACTGGCCTGATCCAGTGGCCGGAACACTGTTGTTTCAGGAAACCACGTTAAATTAACCTCTGGCATGATCGTGCATCTGTCGGACACCGGTGACATTTTGCCTGTGCCCAAAGAAACCAAGCTGACGTTCCCAATGCTTGTCTTGGGGGAGTGGCCGCCACGTGGAGTCCTCCTGGTTCGAGAAGGACTTCAGAGCAGACGCCAGGCCCATGCAGCAGTAGCAGCAAACGACCCCAGGATGTGGAGGAGTCAGTAGGAGTGAGAGGAGTAGGAGAAGGAGGAGGAGGAGGAGTGAGGAGGAGGAGGAGTGAGAAGGACACTGTCAGACCCTCTGTTTCTAGAGCGCTTTGCGGTTTGCAGAGCTGTTTCCTGCAGCAGGTCTCTGATCTTCCCCACAATTCTTGGAGGCAGGTGGGGGCACCAGCCGAGGACATTGGGAAACCGAGGCCCAGAGTTCGAATGCCTCGTCTTGTCTACTTGTGAGCTGGAGAAGTGATGGCTGCAGAATTTTTCTTTCAGTTGAGGATTCCCAGTCTGCCCTAATGAATCTGGATCTCCGAATCTTGAATCTCTTCTCAGTGGCATTAACTCAATAATGCTCTTAAAGATCATATGAATAGAATGGACTCACGTGGTCAGTGTGATTGATGCATGAGCTGTGAAAATGAAAACTTTTGTTAAGAATGCAAGATTTTTTCCCCCACTGTGGATAAAAGTAGCCTCCAGCGTGATGGAGACACATGAAACTAATTTGTCTGATTAAAAAGAAAAAAAAATTCTACAAATCATAAAATTAGGAAGGCAGCTTACAATGGAAGGCATTAAATAGAGAATGGAAATGTTATTTCTGTGGTCTATTTGGTATTACATCTTCGTGTAAATAACGGACCCCAAAGAAACTATTAATAAGTCCCGTACCCCCCCCCCCCCCCCGCCGCGGGGGGAGGCCACCGTGAGGCAGGGCTTTCTGTCTGTGGAGAAGGAAGCATTCACATGCTCGCAGGGGTGTGGAAGGCGGCCACTATGAGAACAACAGGTGCGTGCAATTTATGTTCAAGAGTCGTTTAAATATCTTTAATCAGTCCGTTTTAAGTCAAACCATATGATGTTCAGACGCAGACACGTTTGCCCTCGATATCAAGTACTTTTTCCCTTCTCTCCAGTGCTCCGTATTAGCAGTACCCAGCTGTGAAACTAAGCTCGCCTTTTGTTACTTAAGAGCAGATAAAATGTTTACAGCAGTTCCAGTTGATTGCATGGTGGTTAGTTTCACATTTCTCGCTCGCCCCTGCCGCTGTGACAGTGGGTCTCTGAAGAATAAATCAGGTACCTGACTCTCCGTTTTCTGCCCAGTCCGGCTATAAATAGGTCAGCTGTTGCATCAAATGTTGCAGGGTGACCAGCCTGTTAGACTCCCACGGCTCCTTTCTGGCGATAGAAAGAATCGCTCCATCCCTAACTTGGCACAGAGTTTGTGGATGGTGAACAGCCACTTTGGAGGGATTTGTATTTAGAGTTCGTTAGACTCCATTGCCATTTCACCCAGGGTAGAGAAGCGAGGGGTAGAGTTGCCGCGAATTAGCACCGTATCCTAAGACTATTCCGCAAGAAGCTCCCAAGAAGCTCCGTTTGGGGTTCTTCCTGATTTCCATCAACACAGAAGCAAGAGGTCACGATAACATTTCCATAGGACCCTTCACAGTTGGTTCTTCTGGTCCTTATTAGAGTTTTGGTGTGCCAGTGCCAGTCCTGCTGCCCTTTGCTGGTGCGTGTGTGTGTGTGTGTGTGTGTGTGTGTGTTTTCTCACAGTCCGTGTGCATGTGTAATGTGTTAATGGGCCTCTTGACAATTGAGATGGTGTATTCATTTTCAAAACGCCCGCTTGTTAGGTGACTGCTTATGGGAATTGCATAAAGGGGGCAAAAATGACCCGTCACGTCTTGGCCCTCAGACGGTTCAGTGCGGGGAGCCCTCCTCCACTGCTTCTGCTTCCCCAGTGCACCTCGGTTTCTTGATCTGTCAGAACGTGGAGTCTTCGTTCCCCCTCCTCAGAGGGGGTTAAGGGTTAGGTGTTTTCCCGCAACGCACAGGAGTGGAGCCCATGTTGGGTACGATTTGTTTCATGTTGCATCACCGTCCATCCTTTTATTACAAGTTCGCCTGGAGACAACCCCCCAATTTTCGAAATGTTCCTTTTTGTGTAAAATTGTTTAGATCTCCTTCTCTTTGCCCCTTTCCTATCAGTTTTCACTTTGGTCTGAGATAGTAAAGGGTCCGTAAGAGTGGGTGACAAATTGATTGATGAGATACTGGTTGGTTTCCCCCCCCCCCGCCCCGCAACGTGAACGATGAAATGTGAACTTCATCTTTAAATGTGTTTACACAGGTTGTCACCGATGAACGCACATCGGTAAAACAACTGCAGGGATGTGTTTTATCCTGTCACCTCCAGTTGGAACATTTCAGGGAGGCTGTGGTTTTCAGCGTGCCCCCTCTTGCCACACCACCGTCGTCTTATTAATAAAAACGTAACAGAGGCCTGCAGCCGTCTAGAACAGAAGCCTGGGTGCGATGTTAATTTCTGCAGTGTTCCGTTTGCCAGGATAGCCGCTTACGGTACCAAGGGACTTCATCGCCGCGGAGGGGGGAAAAAAACTGGGGCTACCGAAAAATAAATTTTGACTTTAATACTGAAAACCACCTTGTAAAATTTAAAACATATTCAGAGGCCAAGTATTCAGAGCCAGATGACGAAATGCAGCTCTTCTGAGAGGCAAATGAATCCAAGAGGCGATTAACCGAGGGAGCTGCCCGCGAGTGAAGAACCAAGCGGGACTCTTACAAGTATTAGTAGGTGAGGCATGTGCGCGTTCGCCTGTACTGTCCATCCTCAGAGGAGGCCGCGCAGCTAATGTTCTGGGCAGGAGAAGGCATCCAGTCCACTCTCCGTCTATAAAATACATGTCAGCCCTTAAGTAGGGTAGACAGCAGCACTAATCATATTAAGCACAGTGTCTGAACTCACAGGGAATGCGTAATTAATGTATTGTTTTAGAGGACCTGATCTATTAGTCAAGGGCAAGAGCTTCGTGCATAGGCTGTTCTGTGGGTGAGGAGGGGGGCTTCTCCATCGTGCCGCTTGCCCGACCACGGCGAGCTGCGCTCGCTAAATCTGTTTTGTTACACCTCTACTACGAGCCAAAGCCATCAGACAACCTCCATTAAAGTGTTTGCCACAGAGAACTCTCTCCGGGATAGTAAATGCTAATTCGGTGTCAATTAGAAAATGCTTCTAACAAAACACCGCGATTAATAAGGGGTCCTTGTGTTGATTCATTGCTGGGATTTTTTTTTTTTTCCTCCTTCCTTATAAAGATACATCTTTCATTAGTTGCTATTTATTATTTTAAATATGTTTAGCTTGAAGGCACTTTACCATTTCATCTTTATTTTAAAGTGTACCCAAATGTTTACTTCTCCGTCAATATCCATTTAAACGTAAGCCATTTGGGTCTCACTAATTTAAATTCCTTTAGTCAAAGCATTGAATAAAAGGTTCAGTATAAACTCTTGAATTACTGCATTCAAACACCCTTTCGAAAGTTTCTGATTTCTATAATCCTCTTAGTTTTAAAGAGGTCGAATGCACATTTAAAAAATAAGTTCAGCTTTAAGAGACATCCTGTTGCCACAGCTAATTAGCAACTGAAAACTAACTTTTCTCTGCAACTTTCAGACTTCGTGTAGATTGTGTTGAAATTTTACTATGGTATTCTGTGCTTTTCAAATACACACATTTTTTAAGCCACCTAATTGAGCTGTGCGTATTTAATGGTGACACTGGTCACAGCTCTATTTTTCTTAAGATTTTGATGAAAATCATTTTTGTTAAGCTCACGGACGTGAGAGTGTTTGTGGGGGGAGATGTCAGCTGGGGGCGAGTGCTGGAGAGAACTTGGTAATGTGCCTTTGGGAATATGGCGTTTTGTTTAATTCTCTGAAGTTCTTGCAGTATTAAAATCTACATAGATAGATGGATAGATTTTTGCTCTGTGTACTGTTTTCTCCGTGCTTAAAAATCACGAGGAAAATTTAAGTGTTAATCAGTGTGAGCATTACTGAAATAGGCCACATTATCCTGATTTGGTCTCTGATTTGTTTTTAACTTTAGAGAAAAATAGGTTGTTAATAACTCCAATTCATGTTTCCTTAAATAATGGAATCATAGATCTGGTGCAAAGGACTGAAAGTCCCAGGCTTCATATTTAAATCTTTGAAATATAATCTTGAAAGAAAATAGCTTAATTTGACCAAGACTGCGGTAAAACTTTTGAATTAGCTTTGGCTCTTTTAAAGAGAGTTAGTTTTAACTAGCCATGTGTAAATTTTAGCTATTTGCTTTCTTCACTAACCCAACTTCTCTACTGTAGATGCATGTTTTGTTTTTTTTTTTTAATTTAATTTGTTTTTTTGTATAGATTATTTTTTGAAGACTATTTTTCCTGTATCCACTTTCCTGCTGCTCCCACTGAATAAAGTTAGGGCATTGAGACGTCCTCATGGGGTTGGCGACAGCTCGACCGTACTCATCTTTCACTATTTATTAATCGTACCTCAGTTTTCTCATGTATTACATAGTCTGTCAAAGAACAGGCCAGATATATTCTGACGTAAAGTCTTAAAGTCTAGAGGTGAAAATAAGTAGTCTGTGTGAATTTTCTCTTAACCTATAGGAAGTTTTAAGATCACTTCCAAAACTGTAAATGCAATAAATGCATTCTCCTTGTTCAATTTGTGTGGGTCAAAACTGAGAAATAATACTGAGCTAATGTGTCCTGTTAAATAACAATTTCATGGATGTGAGTGAATGTGCCGTACTGAGCATTTGTGCATGTTACCCTGTGTTAAAATTAAGATGTTAATGTTGTCACCCTGTCATTCTGTATTTAAAAATAATTTTTTTTTTTTTTTGGCACACTTAGATGTTCTCCTAATGACATGCTACTAAGGAGTTAATATTTTGCCCTCAAATCCCAAAACATTCTGGTAACATGGCCACATCAAAGTTAGCACCACCTTCAGAAGCGTTTTTAATTTTTTCAGAAGTTGCATTTTTAATAGTAATCTGAATCTTTAACCCTGTGTGTGTGTGTGTGTGTGTGTGTGTGTATGCGCGCGGGCGTGTGGTTTTTAAATTATAGCATGGAACCTTGAAGGCCTAGCCAGTACCCCAAATTTGTTACAGATGCTGTATATAAATCTGATTTATCTTTTTTTTTCTACAGTGTAGACATTTTATGTTTAATTTTACTCTTTTTTGGTACCTCTAAGAGTCTCATGAGCAAATTTCACTGAATTGAATTCTTAGTAAAAGGAAAAGATTTGAAAACAGGCTATCTTAGGCTCACAAGTAGAATTTAAAACACAAAAGGATTATGGGATTATGTCATTTTTATCTACATTTTAATGCCACAGTTTTGAGCATTTGCATTCTCAGCTGTAATTTGTGTTTTTAGTTTGCTGTATACTTAGGAGAGAAAAACGTTAGCTCTGAACACTGGAGGGAAATAGTGCTTATCTGACAAAAGCTAGCCCTGTAGTCATTAATAAAAAATACTAAATATCAGATAATGTATTTTTTTTAATGGTTATAATGCCCATTTCTTGCTATTTTATTTTATATTTCTGGACAGAAAGTAACTACTCTCAGATATTGTTTTGGCCTCAATAAGCCGTCAAAATTGTGTGACTTTGAGGGCACACATTATCCAGAATTCTGCAAGTAGGGTGTGCGTATCGTAGGGATCCTCTAATTGTTTTGCGTGCATGAATTCTTGTAAAAATGCTTTCAGCTCAAATATTTAGATAATTAAATAAAAAGGGTATTGGCGGAGGGGAACAGGGTGCTCTGAGCGGGAAGTTAAGTACATTACGGGGGGATTTATGGTTGTACAGCCGGACTGAGTTACAGCAGGCATACACAATCTAAACAAAAGCATTTAACTTTAAGAAGAGCCCATCTCAAGGTACATTTCTAAAATCTGTATCTCTACATCTATTTTTCTTTTAAACACCTGTTTTGCATTAGTAAAACTAAATCTTTTTCTTTAGATTTAAGATATTGCCAGGGACGTTATGTTTAAATTTTCGTTGGCAGAAATGAAATTTCTTCCCTTTGATGCAATAGTACTTTATATTTTCACATCAGTGTATAAATAACGTAACCTTTCCTCAGCTGATTGATCCCCTTGCCGTTAAGAACTATCGACTTAGGCTCTCCCGTTTCTCCGACCTGAGTTCCGTTGTTTGATTCCTGGCGGTACAAACTCTGTCTGAATCAGCCTAAAACTTCCTGTGGTATTTACATCTTTTGTGATCTTTACCAGGATCTTACTCTTGGTGCTGAATCGGTAGAGCTATTTTTACCTCGTCTTATATGGGCAGACGAGCTCTTGCAACCTCGTATATTTTTGTGCGCTTTTCAATCTCTGTGTCTTGAAGGCCTCTTGAGAAAACTCCTCATAATCACCTCCATGATTTTCTTCATTGCACCGTAAGCACGATGCGCCACTTGTCCTGTTAGCAAGAGATGCGAAGACGCAGGCGGTCTGTGCTTCCCAGAAACCAGACCTCTTTACTTTGAAAAGCGGGCCTGTCGAGAAGACACCTTTTGTGGAGTGA
This sequence comes from Herpailurus yagouaroundi, assembly GCF_014898765.1. NCBI lineage: Eukaryota > Metazoa > Chordata > Mammalia > Carnivora > Felidae > Herpailurus > Herpailurus yagouaroundi. The sequence continues at coordinate 4,894,721 of NW_024412439.1, read as the reverse complement.
GGCTGACTAAACGGGACAGGAAGGAGATGGGGGGGGGGGGGGGGGGGGTGAAACCCGGCCGAATCTGGTTCTGTGTCCGTTTATTGGAGAATCAAGACTGCAGGCCTACTTCTCCTTTTTCGGCCTGTCCAGCAGCCTGCCCAGTGAATACTGCAGTCATGTCTGAAGACTCCCAGACAAATGAGCCTGTGATACTCCCCTGTGCCCAGTGTGTGTGCCCATGAGCCCCAGCATCTTGTCGTGTCTCCTGTCTCCTGGGAGAATACAGTGCATGTGCTGAAGTCAGCCAGTGTCCATCTGGAGTTTCTTTTCTTTTCTTTTTTCTTTTCAAGTTTATTTATTTATTTATTTTAAGAGGGAGAGAGAGAATCCCAAGCCCCAGGCAGGCTCTGTGCTGTCAGCGCAGAGCCTGCCTCGGGCCTTGATCTCAGGAACCATGAGCTCATGACCTGAGGCGAAATCAAGAGTTGGCCGCTGAACCGACTGAGCCACCCAGGCGCTCCTCGAGTTTCAACAGAAGTCAAGGAAGTAAAGTCCTTTGGCTGTAAATGAGAGGTTTTTAGTCCCCGGTTAAATTACCCTGCAAAAATAAATACCCAATGGCAAAAGTAAGTACCCAATGGCTGAATGTATTCCGCTTCTTTCAGAATAATTCCACTCTCCTAGGAGAATCTTGCTCCCATGTTTGTAAAATATTTTTACGAGTCACTGTTGTTGCGTACTTTTACTTTTTTAAGATAAACTCTGGGCCATGTCTGTCCGCGATCTGGGATCTGAAGCCCCATCGCTTCATAGGCAATTGAAAATTCTCCGGAACGTCTAACCAAGTTATTTGTAACAGATAGGAATCTATGTAATAGTTCACTGGTTAAGGCCATGCGTTTGAGAGTGGAGCAGGCCCAGCATGAAATCCTAGGTCCGCTCACGAGGTGTTGTTGTCAACATAATTACTTAATCTCACTGAACCTCAGCTTTTTCAAATAGAACCTGAGGCCTGTAACATCTACCCTGTGGAATTCGTTTATAAGAATTGAGTTAGGTCTGTAAGTTTGAAAATTTCCCTCCCACCTTGTTCATCTCTGTCTTTGTTTCCTTGTCCGTTGTCTCTGCCGTGCCCCTCCTCCTCATTGCCTTCCTCTTTGTTATTTTCCCTCCTCGGCATCCTGCCCTCCATCTCTCCCTCCCCCTTTGCCGCACCTCTCCCCCATCACCTCCTATAACACAAGACCTTTCAGGAACCTTCCTAGAGCCCTGGGGACGCTTCCAGCGCTGAAAACCCCTCCCAGAGTGGCTGTTCCGTGTGGTTGTGCCCTCATTAAATGGTAGCTTCCTAAGATCAAGAACTTATTTCCCTACCGCATTCCCAGCAGCACACAGAAGATGCTTAAGAACATTCTTCTCAAATAAATGAACGATTGAATTTCCCTTGTGTGTTGTTCAGATATATTCAAGTCATTTAAATGAAATTCCAACTGGTCATTGATCTGTAAGCATCTAAAAAAGGGCAGTTTATTGAAGAGAACATCCGATAGTTGCTATAATTTAGAAGAATAACCACAGAGCAGCTTAGGAAAAACTAAAAGGTGTTGGAGGAGTTTCTCTGTAGCCGTTACAGATGATGAGGTAGGTCTATCTGTGTATGTATATTTTACCACCAGTGATGTTCACTACATATTGCTAAGTGAAAGAACGTGTTACGGAACAGTCCATATGAAGATATAGATAAAACTATATTAACTTTTTAAAAAATGTTTATTTCTTTGGGGGGGGGTAGCACAAGGAAGGCAGGGGCAGGGAGAGAGAGAGAAGACGAGAGGAGAGGAGAGGAGAGAGAGGGAGAATCCCAAGCAGGCTCCGCGCGATCAGTTCAGAGTCCGATGCGAGGGGTGGTCTCACGGATCGTGAGATCATGACCTGAGCCAAAATCAAGAGTCAGATGCTCAACCGACTGAGCCACCCAGGTGCCCCTATCATTAAAGTCTTAATTACAGTTCCCAATTAAACATAATATTCAGTGCTCTATTTCTGGAATTTTCCCAGGGCTTAACAATTTTGGTTATTTCCTTCACAGTCAAATGTCCTATCCCCCAGCTTAATACCGTAACCCAAAACTGAAGATTGCAAGCTCTAAACACAGGTTTTCCGGGGCGCCTGGGTGGCGCAGTCGGTTAAGCGTCCGACTTCAGCCAGGTCACGATCTCGCGGTCCGTGAGTTCGAGCCCCGCGTCAGGCTCTGGGCTGTTGGCTCGGAGCCTGGAGCCTGTTTCCAATTCTGTGTCTCCCTCTCTCTCTGCCCCTCCCCCGTTCATGCTCTGTCTCTCTCTGTCCCAAAAATAAATAAAAAACGTTGAAAAAAAAAATTAAAAAAAAATAAACACAGGTTTTCCTTTGCAGTTTCTCTGATCACTGGTACTTATGCTTTCCGTGTTTCATTTTCTACTCGTTTCACAGATATGAGAGAAGACTCCAGAAAATATTTAAATAATTTCACTAGGACTGTTGCTGAGACAAAAAAAAGCAATGCTACCGGAGTCAAAATACTACTAAATTTATGATTTCTCAGCTGATGTACAAAAATTAGAGCTGTATCAAGGAAGACCATTTAACGTGTATGCAAAATGTATAAGAATGAACATGCTGTCATTGGAGAGACTGTACATGAGGTTAGGAGAATGAGTTCTCAGAACCCTAGATTCCAACATCCTTCTTCCATACTGTCCAGTAGTCCAGTTTAAACGCAGGGACAGAAACCTCTGTGCAAGGCCGCCCCCCCCCCCCCCCGCCCTTTCCCAGGACTCCCAGACTGCCAAGGGGGCCAGTCTCCCTCTGGATCGGCCCCACGCCCATGCTACATTAGTGGCTAAATATTTTGAATTGCCCCTGCTGTGCATCACTTACATGTTGCGGTTAAAAAGATTGCATCAACAATGTTTTTAGCAAAAAGGACCTCAGTTTTATGCAATTAAATCTCAGCCCAAGGGAAAACCTAGAAGCAACCAAACAGGATATGATACAGAGAAACAAAGTGGCACCAGCCTCCCCGTCTCATTTTACCTAAGGTTACGTAAAACCATGTCTATGAGAAAACCCTCTCGAGTGAAATAATACACGTGCAAACATTGTGGAAGCTGTGAAATGCTATTTAAGGATAATTTATTAATAAACCCGTGAGGGCTGAAAGATTTAAAATGTCCCATGAGAATAGGTTGATCGCAACTTGAACGCTGTTGAATGGGACCGCAGGTTGGTAATAAGAATAGCAGTGCTTTGTTGAGCACCTAGTATATGCCAGACACAGATGCTTCACCTACACAATTCCTAGAACAACTCTGAGAGGCACGTATGATTACCCTGTTGCAGAGCCGATGAAACAGCGGAAGCACAAAAAGCCCCTGCCTCAGCTTTCCTCTGTTTCCCGACTTCAGTCTCAATGCACCGGGGGGTTCCGCCTCTGACTTCTCTCCTGGGACACCAGGGAGACTTTAAAACTACCTCCGTGTCTGGCAGAACCCCTTAGCAAAAACCAAGGGAGTAGGAAGGGGAAGGTTCCAGTTCTCAGCTTATTTTCACCAAGGAAGGTAAGCCCCCTGTGAAGGCATTTGTTGTGGCCTGGGCTTTGCATGGTGAAATAGTTTTAGATGAGCAAAGCGACCGGATGGACGATCACCTTCTACCATGAAATGTACCGGATGGAGCAGATAAGACAGACAACACATTTCCATTGCAAATATCCTAATGGTAACAATTTAGAAAGCAGTATTAGGAAATATTATAAGGCAGATTTTTCCTCTTAAATTGTTATACTGCAGCCTGTATTGTTATCACAAGATAATAGCAAACGCATATATGAAGTATTACGAAACTGACAAACCCACTGTTCTGGAGAACGTTGACCATGTAGGTTGCAATACTGACATTCGTCAGGCGTAGGAAGTAATTAGGAAGGAGACTCTGAAACCAGAGGCAGTTAGCCATTTGACAGAGTCCTTTTCATTTAGATGATCTTCTGACCAAAAACAAAATTGGGGGATTAAATTATAAAATGTAGAATAAGCAGGCTGTTTATGATGTCCTGGTAACTAGACTTTGCCTTTTGAGTATGTGCGTTTTTATTATTTATATTGATGTCAAAGTACTTGAATTTGCTTTTGTTTGGGTTTCATTTTCCGTAATAAGTCCTACATTCTGCATTAGAATTCATTTAATCACGAACAAAAGGCCACATCCTTCTTTATCTGAACATCATGAAATCATTGCAGATGAGGTGAGGAGATAAAGTGAGCGGATTAGAAATGGGTGGTTTAAGTTTACACCGTTTTATTATATCAGGAATTTTTGATATTTGAGACGTAGATCTCCACAGCTGTGCAATCACTTGTCCCCGAGATGCACGTAAGAAACCAGGGTCTGTAATTTTCTTATTTTCGGGTCTGGCGGAGGATTGGCGTAGATGGTCAAATCTGTTACCTAAGAACGTTTCATCTAAAGAAAAGCGACCGATGGACTAGTTTATACATCATGGAGGTATGATCCGTGTGTTACTAAATACCCCTGTCCTTGATTCTCTGTTCTCTCTCTCTCTTTGAGTTTATAGGCATTTTGCTGAATGGTGGCAGAGGCAATTGGGCATAACAGCTTGTACTTTTAACATGTTCTATCTATAATTTTCCACTAATCTTAGAAAATACCATTTCACATATTTTTTTTAGTCTTATAAATATATGGATATATTGCAGACTGTTTATAAAGTGTTAAATTTTACATAGGAGATATGTGTATATAGATCTATATGTTAGATATATCTATATAGATATCTACATATATATATCGTTTAACCTCTAACCCATGAAATTATTTGAAAAGCAGAAAAAGAACTCTGTTGCACTAAGAAACAACTGTATCAAAGAACCTTCCCGCTTTATTTTGCTTTCGTGTGTTTATGCTGATGTTAAATCCTAGCGTAGTGGGGGGGGGGGAATTATGCATTGTTACTAATAGAAATTTAATAATCTAATCATGCCAAACGAATGGTGTCATTAGAACTTTAAACATTTGTTTTTTTTAAGTGTAGTTCACTTTAGGTTTCTTTGATTCCCAAAGGAAACAAAGTTGTTTCAACTTTGTTGAAAGTTTCAAGTTAAAAATTTGTAATGTAACTTGGGTAGCTTATTTATAGAGATGTTGTGTGGTGTTTGTCAACCAGGGAAAGCTTGGGTTAATGTAGGGTTTATAAAATCCCCTGGGATTTCCTTCAAATTTATTAAAAATAAGCCATTTAGTCAATAGTTTGTTATTAGACATGCTATTTTGAAACTGTGTATCGTCGCAATTAGACTTTGCATTCATTTAGTTGGATTGGGCTGCAGGTACTTTTCGTACTTTCTGTGCAAACAAAATCAAAATTATAACTTTGTTGAACATTTTTAAAATAATAATGGTATTTAAAATGCATATTTACATCTGAGCAAGGGAACTGTTAATAAAATACTTTTGTGAATCATACACTAAAGGAAGTTTTGAGGGTGCCTCTGATTATCCATTAATCTGTAGTATTGTAGCTACAGTTAGATTACATTAATTTGTCTTAACTAGATATGTGAAAGGTTCAAATTATGGAATATTTCTGAAGAAACCCAATATTGTTATTTTTCAAATTAAATTAAAATAATAAAGTCCTTGAAGAGTTAGTTACCATTAAGAGTAATCTTTGAGTGTGGATATTGTGTCTATTTTTGTATGCCCCATAATAGCTAATAATGTAATTAATTGAATTAACAAACACGATTTGTAATTACACGCCATGTGTGATAAAAAGTACTTGATAAAATATACTTGATGATCCTTGAACAGTTGATTATCAAGCATTTCAAATGCCTGCCATCACTATCAACACGAAATATTGTTAAAACTGTGAAATGATACTACATAGAGTTTCCTAAATGAGATCAGTTTCATCCTGATTTTAGTATATGTTTAGTATGTTTAGTATATGTTTAGTGTATGTTGAAAAACATGACTAATTAGTAGAGTTTAAATTCATGAAATTTTTATCATAATTGAAATTAAGGAAACAAACTTAAAAAAAAAAAGTGTACTGAATTCAGATTTTTCGTTAGTCCCAGTGTAATCTTAATTAGTGAAAGCCTGCATTGACGTATTTTGTAGGGCGTATGTGAGGCCACCTGTTACCATATGGAAATCCTTTCTTTTTGTAATATACGTTCAGCAGCGCAGACAATGATTTGTGTCTTATAGACGGGAGCTCTGGTGTCCATTATGTCTCTCTGAGTCCACATTTCTGACTTCTCTTTCGTTCTCCTTGCTTTGGTGCTAAAGAATTGCTTTTTGGCCCCATAAATATTAATAATAATCCTTCAGTTACTTGTAATTAAAGGCTTCATGATGCAGACTCCATAATGTCTCCAGATTCAACAAATGTTAATGCCTGAAGGAAAAAGCAATGATTCTCCAAAACCCCATTACACATAGACCTTTAAAGAGTACAGTTTTTCGTGTTTCAGTGAGCTGTCCCTGACACTCGGGACCTTTTAGGAATATTATTGATGAAATACTTACATATTTGTTAATGCATCCTTAAAGAATACGAAGGAGATAAAAACAAAGTTACCTTTTCCAATTTGCTTTAGTAAATAATTTATATGTCAGAAACTGTTTGATTTCTGGGAAAAAATGAATGGGGTCTTAGAACTACCTTCAGGGTCGTTCACACTGGAAGATGAGAGGCCCGTGCCTTGGTCAGACAGTGTTTCAGCACGAATAGCTCTGTACGATGCCTAATTTTTGTTTTGTGTGCGGGACACAGATGTTTGCACCTCCAAAAAGGGGTAGCGAGCCCATAAAAAGGAGATGAATGAAACCTGTTCCCAAAGAATATGTGTGGTGTAGTACATTCTTGGAATGAATTTTGAATTCAGCTCGCTTATTAATAAGCTAAAAAAAAAAAAAAAGTCAGCAATGCCGCTCAACTTCCATAGCAAAGAGTGTGTCTTCCATAATAGTTCTTTGACTAGTCATGAGTAAAGGGACAAGCTGCCCTGGGTGGGGTTTTTTTTTTCTTTTTTTTTTAAATGTTTATTATTTTTAAAATTTTTATTTAATTTATTTTTTTAAATTTACATCCAAGTTAGTTAGCATCTAGTGCAACAGTGATTTCAGGAGTAGATTCCTTAATGTCCCTCCCCCATTGAGCCCATTCCCCCTCTCCCACAACCCCTCCAGCAACCCTCTGTTTGTTCTCCATATTTAAGAGTCTCTTCTGTTTTGTCCCCCTCCCTGTTTTTATATTATTTTTCCCTTCCCCTATGTTCATCTGTCTTGTCTCTTAAAGTCCTCATATGAGTGAAGTCCTATAATATTTGTCTTTCTCTGACTAATTTCGTTTAGCACAATACCCTCTGATTCCATGAACGTAGTTGGGAATGGCACACCCTGGGTGCTTTTTTTTTTTTAAATTGGACTCTTTATTCTGAGATCATCATAGATTGGCATACAGTTGTGAGGAATGAGAGAGAGCCCCTGTGCCCTTCTCCTACTGTCCCCCGTGGAAACATCTAGTAGAACTCTAGCACAGTACGTAGCCAGGATGTTGACTCTCCCTCATGTTTTAAAAATCTCTTTACATGGCCAAGTATAGCACTTTTATTTTTCTTTTATTCTGAGCAAAGGACAGCACGTGCATCACTCTACACGTAAAAATCATCTTTAAAGTTAACCTAATAAGTACATGATGAGATTTCTGTTACTACTTTGGGGACGCAAAGATTCCTACAGTAAGGCGGTTCATTTTCAAAAAGTTGAATCTTTGTGGAATTTTACATGGAATGCTCTTTGCTTTCCTGTGCAATTTAGTGTGTTGGTTCCGTCGACAAATTTTGTTTGGATTTTTAAAATCAGAATGCTGTGTAGACTATATTAAGTTGAAATCTCAGTAATTTTTGGTGATTAACCGGTATCACAGTTGATAAAATTTCTTTGGAACAAATGCAGCTGTTTTTGTTGGGAATGAAAAAAAAAAAAAAAGTTAGGGTTAGTTTAGCAAGCACATCACTGATTTTAGATATTAGATTATTCTCACAGTTTACTGTGTATGAAGAATCACCTGGATCCCTGAAAATGCAGGCTCCCTGTCTCCACTCTGTTTTTGAAATTCCAGGTTTGTTTTTTTTCATCAAGCCTATTTTTTATTTTATTTTTAAGTAATGACAGAAAAAATTGAAAGTGACAAGTTAAGGATTCAAGATGGAAGTAGAGGTAGGAAACATTAGCATAAAACAAAACAAAGAAAATATAGCAATGGTGATTTATTTTAAAAAGCTTAGGAGTTAGAGCAGTGTCATGGGAAGGCAGGCCTCCCAAGTCACTGAAAACAAAGTGAAGTGATGCTCAGTAAATTGTTTTGAAGGTTGAGGACCGGGAGAAATTTTAGGAACATTTCCATCAAGAACTGATTTTAACTTTGTAAATACAGGTATTCAAAGCAGAAAAATAACTTGATTAATCTAGAAAATTCATTGGCATGCAGCATTTTACTTCCCAGAGATAGGAGAAAATTGACGTGTGACTTACTCACTTGACTTTTGAGTAATAAACACCCTCCTCAGGAAAGTCTGAGCAACCGTATACACCTTTCCTTAAGCGTTTTTCCTTGCTATTAACAAACAAAAAAAAAAGTCTTGATTTGCTTTCATTCATTTCTGGTTTGCGTGACTGTGGACATACTGATGTTTTAGGAAATTTCTTGCCATACAGCACAGTTCAGACTTTGGTCGTCTGGATACCGTATTTACCTACTTGCTTGACGTATGTGCATCAAAGCATTTAGTGAAGCTCTTACATTTTTCTGCTGTTTTTTTTTTTTTTCTTAATAATCGTATTTATGAGGCTAGCAGCACAAGAGCTCCAGTGAGATCTGAGTGTCAGGAAAGTATAGCGAAAGGAGACTGAGAGATGGGAACAATCGTAGTCTGTTGATACAGATTATTTGCGTGTGCTGATGGCTGTGTTTTTTGTTCTTCTTTTTAAATTTACCGTCCTTTCTTTTTTTAAGTTTATTTTTAGAGAGAGAGAGCACAAGTGGAGGAGGAATAGAGAGAGAGGGAGAGAGAGAAAGAATCCCAAGCAGGCTCATGGTCAGTGCAGAGCCCGATGTGAGGCTCAAACTCATGAACTGTGAGACCATGACCTGAGCCGAAGTTGAATGCTTCACCGACTGAGCCACCCCGGCAGGCGCCCCACTGGCTTGTGTTTAAAAATCAACATTTGTGGGGCGCCTGGGTGGCGCAGTCGGTTAAGCGTCCGACTTCAGCCAGGTCACGATCTCGCGGTCCGTGAGTTCGAGCCCCGCGTCGGGCTCTGTGCTGACAGCTCAGAACCTGGAGCCTGTTTCAGATTCTGTGTCTCCCTCTCTCTCTGGCCCTCCCCCGTTCATGCTCTGTCTCTCTCTGTCTCAAAAATAAATAAAACGTTAAAAAAAAAATTAAAAAAATCAACATTTGATTAACCTAAAGTTGTCTATGAAGTGAAGTTGTAGGGTTTAATTCACAACTTCTGTTGAAATCTTTTCATTTGTGTGTTTATATTTTTCATTTAAAATCATCCAAACTTCAAGTTTACTTCAGTTGTCCTGAGAACTTTGGTTTTCGCGTTTAAATCGGTACAAAAGGCTATCTGAGGCTTGTAAGGGAATGAGCCATCAAGTGTGTAAAGACTGTAGATTGTTCTTTAATCTTAAATTGTTCTTTCTTTAAAAAAATTGTTTTTAAGTTTATTTGTTTATTTATTTTGAGAGGGCAAGGAGGGGCAGAGGGAGAGAATCCCAAGCAGGCTCCTTCCTGTCAGCTCAGAGCCCGATGCAGGGCTTGAACTCATAAACAGTGAGATCTTGACCTGAGCTAAAATCAAGCGTTGTTCGCTTAACCAACTTGGCCACCCAGGTGCCCCTTAAATTGTTCTATTTGGCAGTTAGTGAGGATGTTGGAAGGGAGGCCTTCTCCTTACTGGTCGGAGTATAAATTGGGGCAGTCTTTCTGGAGGGAAATTTAAAAATCTTAAAAGTGTAAATTCCCTTTAACCCAACACTTAGTATTTCTAGAGGTTTTTTTTCCTCAATAAGCTATCGAAATGTATGCAAATACTTTATATTAGATATAATTTCAACATACAAAAATGGGCTCGGTTAAAGTAAATTAGGTTTTATCCAGATAATAGAATACTATGCAATGTCTTAAAAGTCCCATTTTCAAATACTATATAATGACACAAAAAGTTTCTGAGTGTTAAAGGAAATAATATTAGATTATAACAGCACATATGTAATTTGTATATGTATATATCTGAGCGGTATATCCAAAAATATTTGTACCTTCTAACCCCGTAATTCTCCTTTTAGAAATTAATGTATCCCAAGAGAAAGTAAATAAATATTTACACCTCTTTTTAAGACACTGAACAGAGATGAAGAGATTAAAAATAATTCTCCCTGTGCAAGTTATTACATATTTCATGTTTTAATACAGAAAATAGGAAGGATAGTGTTCAAACAGCATGGTTAGGATGCTTATGCACAGACCATAACAACTTTCTAAAATGCATCACTTCAAAATAATAATAGAGTGAAAGGAAGAAAAGTAAATAGCATTAAGGATGACTAGAAAGTCCACTATTTTGAGTGTCAAAAGGAAGGGGACAATCTGAGTCCCAACATTCTGGGAGGAAAAATCTCTTCCATATTGGGAAGCCCTTGCTATTTTCAGTTTTAAATGCAATTTGTAAGTCTAAATGAATGGGCATGTCCTTCAACAAATTGCCTATTTTCCATTTCGTTTGTTGGTTTGTTAGCTTGTTTTTTTTTTGTAATTCTGTCAGAGCCCTTTAATTCCAAAACATTCTCGAATGGCATGGGGCAAGTCAATACGTTTCAACATTTTTCTACAACCTAGCAATCTTTCTACATTAACATAGGCGAATCTCAGTATTCCAATTCCGATTCTTTCAACTGTTACTCGGAGTGATCATTAAAGGGATACACATGAATAGAGTTTCCTTACGGAGGAAATAGCATCACTCAGTCATAAAATGTTGGTTTATAGTTCTTGTCTAATTTTTTTTCAGTACACACCCACAAACAGGCATTGTACTGTATGTGACATGCCATGATCTGACTTTTTTCTTTTCAGACCAAGGCATGAGCCTCCCAGGTCACTAAATATTATTTGCTTTAAAATTTTTTTTTAATCTTTTTTTTAGGCTTTCTTTTTTTTTTTTTTAGTATGAAATTTATTGTCAAATTGGTTTCCACACAACACCCAGTGCCCATCCCAACAGGTGCCCTCCTCAGTGCCCATCACCCACCCTCCCCTCCCTCCCACCCCCCATCAACCCTCAGTTTATTCTCAGTTTTTAAGAGTCTCTTATGGTTTGGCTCCCTCCCTCTCTAACTTTTTTTTTCCCCCTTCCCCTCCCCCATGGTCTTCTGTTAAGTTTCTCAGGATCCACATAAGAGTGAAAATATATGGTATCTGTCTTTCTCTGTAGGACTTATTTCACTTAGCATCACACTCTCCAGTTCCATCCACGTTGCTACAAAAAGGCCAGATTTCATTCTTTCTCGTTGCCACATAGTACTCCATTGTGTATATAAACCCCAATTTCTTTATCCATTCGTCAGTTGATGGACGTTTAGGCTCTTTCCACAATTTGGCTATTGTTGAGAGTGCTGCTATAAACATTGGGGTACAAGTGCCCCTATGCATCAGCACTCCTGTATCCCTTGGGTAAATTCCTAGCAGTGCTGTTGCTGGGTCATAGGGTAGATCTATTTTTAATATTTTGAGGAACCTCCACTCTGTTTTCCAGAGCGGCTGCACCAGTTTGCATTCCCACCAACAGTGCAAGAGGGTTCCCATTTTTCCACATCCTCACCAGCATCTGTAGTCTCCTGATTTGTTCATTTTAGCCACTCTGACTGGCGTGAGGTGATATCTCAGTGTGGTTTTGATTTGTATTTCCCTGATGAGGAGTGACGTTGAACATCTTTTCATGTGCCTCTTGGCCATCTGGATGTCTTCTTTAATCTTTATTTTTGAGAGAGAGAGAATGAGAGAGACAGAGTGTGAGTAAGGGAAGGACAGAGAGAGAGGGAGACACAGAATCTGAAGCAGGCTCCAAGCTCTGAGCTGTCAGCACTGAGCCCGGTGTGGGGCTTGAACTCACGAACTGCGTGATCATGACCAGAGCTGAAGTCGAACGCTTAACCCAACTGAGTCACCCAGTCACCCCTATTATTTGCTTTTAAAAGGGTTTTAATGGTGTAGATTGCACCATTATACGGGTAAAGCAAAATTCACAGGAACTGAGCCCATGTCATTGGATATTGGAATTATGTCGAATAATTTAGAAGTGAGTCCCCTGCAGGTGAACACGCTAGTGATGCTCTTTGAAAAGAATAAAATCGCTTGAAACACGCTCTCACTGTTCCCCTCCGAATGCTAACCGCTGTATGGGTGGCAAGACCGGTGTTTCGGGGGTGCACGGTTCTTCTCTGCGAGGGTTAGCCCCACCAGGTCTTGGGTGCCAGCCACGTAAGTCAACCGTAGACTTTTGCTCCGAGTTCTCTGGCGTCTTCTACCCCAGTGCCTGGTGGGCCAGATTTTGGATGTACCGGCATTGAGAATCCCAGTGCGTCCTGCCCCTGAACTTATTACTGGCAGTAACTGTCCATTTCTGTGAATCTCATCATACTGCCTCCTATTATTTCACAAATAAGTATCTTATCTCCTCAGCTAGACATGTTGCCGGAGCTGGGGTCTTTGTCTCCTGCCGCCTTACCGTCTCGTCCTGGCCGTTGCATAAAGTGCCTTGTGGTTTGGAGGGTAGTGATTAAACCACAGGGACTCTGGAATCAGACCGTCTGGGTTCACATTCAAACCTTATGACCTAAGTTAATTACTTGACTCGCGTGGGTCTCCTTTTCCTCATCTTCCAAATGAAGATAGTGGTAATACCTACCTAACAAATCAGCAGTGAGGATTACGTGAGATAATGGTTAATGCACAAAACGCTTAGCATAGGCTTGGGAGCAGTAAACCCTCAGAAAGTAATAACTAATAGTAGTACCTGGTTCCTGATGTAGAAAACCAATAAATCTGTGCATTGCTGTAGCCTTATCCGTATAAAAAAGGCACCGTCCCACTGGTGCCCTGTATTTTGCTCGTGTGTTGTATTCGTTCGATTATGAAACTAACTAGATTTTCACCTGCTTTGCTGAAGTTGTGAATAGCTAATCACGAGAGGCGAGCGTTTCAGCAAACCCTCACAATGTTAGCCAGGATCTGTTAGTTATCTGTTCATCACAGATTGGCCGGTTACCCCATGCGAAATCCGTTTCCTTCACTGCTACTTCCATAGCTGTGGTTGTGTGTGGTTTTTTCTCAAGTGGGAAGCTGATCAGAATAAAAGGTTTTTATCATTTTATTACGGAAGTTACATAAGACAGTTTCAAATGAACTAGCCTAGTTACATTCTTTTATGCCTAAAGAAGCCAACGGGATTTCTTGGCAATAAAATAAAGTTGCGTAGTGATCGCAGATTGAGATATTTTGCTCATTGGCCTCACAGCTCAAGGTGGAAAAATTAGACTTGGCCTTTGAAGTCTTAGGATACCAAGCAGGATGCCTTTGTCACCTCCAGTACCTCATTAGCATCAGAAATGGTTTCAGCGTGTAGTATTTATTGGGTTGCAGCCTACGTTGCCGGTCTAAATGTCTGTAAATTCTTGAGCCAATGAGAGTATGCCACTGTAATAATAAACATAAAACAAAAATTCTGAGGAACATGGACTCAGCAGCTGGGCTTTATTTAAAGCTCTGGGCAGTATCATGTTGGACAAACATTCTTAAAAAGTGAAGAAACCTTTTATAAACAAAACTTCTTCTTTAAGTCTTTTTCACCTGTATGATCTTTGTAAGGACCTTCACCCTCAAACTCACCTTCCAAAGCATTTGTGATGAACGTTTTCCATATCTGATGTGTTTTGGAAAACCTAACTGATTGAAGGTGGTTTGGGAAACGTGATGTCACATTTAACGTTTTGAAATAGCCCCAGGCCACGTGCAAATCTTTTTTTAAAGAATAGAGCCACAGCTATCTGGGTGATTTATTCTTTGTGTTTATTCTTTTTCTCCTTTTTCATTATAATAAAAGAAAACTTTGAAAAAGAGCAAAAAAACTGTAGACCCACCCCTCTGAAACAAAGAGTAAACTATAAATTAAATCATTCATTATAAATATAAGTTTAGCTATAATTAAATTTAGAGTGAATCATTAATCATTAAATTTAGAGTTCCTCATTGCCCTTTATGAAGAACATTTTCCCTTTTTGTGTACAAGTGATATTGAAGTAATATATTCTTGTTTTCATATTCCTGCATGGGTTTTTATGTTTAATTTTAAGTGTTTTAAATTCTTTTTCTTTATATTCTTAAGGGTAGTCCCATTGACTTGTTGTGATACCATACAAAATTTAGATTATTAAATATGTAATACGTGGGGTCAGTAACTTTCAGCAAATTTGTTCTTCATTTAATTGCAAGGTTACATCTGGTTTCTTGGCTGCCCGGGTTTCAAAATCTTCACTCGGGGTGGGAATTTCATTTTAAAAAAAGACACTTTTAATAGAATTAACTTTTAAGTCCTCACTGATGAAGGAAATCACGTCGCAAGTATATTTAACTTACCATTTAGAAAAAAATTATTGATTTGAACTAGATTGCACTTCATTGCGTTCCTCATAGAGTCTTTCAAAAATTCACACAGGGATATTCTCTAGGATTTTCAAACCTCACTATGAGGTACAGTGCTAATTTATCTATTTGTCAAAGATTTGTTGACAAAGTCCCAACCCCACTCCCCAATGTGACTTGTCTTATTAATTCATGTTATAAGTATAAAGCCTACCTTTTATAAGAAAGTAGAGTATTTTAGTCTATTCTTATTATGGAATAAAAGTCACTGGCATCTGGATAGGCTCAACCAGATGTAAGTAATGGTTAGATAATTTGGCATTGCAGACTGTGGTCTTATAAAGACACTTATTACCAACGTTGTTTTATATCATTACAGATTTACTTATAAAGGGTCTGCTTATCTTTTTATTTCCTATAGATTTTATGGGAGTGAATATGGTTGTTGTTATTTAATGTTTTATCTTGGAACATATAATTTAGAATTACTCTGCCTCCCTTAAGAGAACGCAGTACAGGATCTGGAAGTTTTTCTTGTTTTGTTTTGTTTTTAATATAGAATTGCGTTAAATTGAGAATTGGGGGCCATTTGACATTTCTAAAATAACATCTCTCATTAGAAATGCACTCAGGGGGTGCCTGGGTGGCGCAGTCGGTTAAGCGTCCGACTTCAGCCAGGTCACGATCTCGCGGTCCGTGAGTTCGAGCCCCGCGTCGGGCTCTGGGCTGCTGGCTCAGAGCCTGGAGCCTGTTTCCGATTCTGTGTCTCCCTCTCTCTCTGCCCCTCCCCCGTTCATGCTCTGTCTCTCTCTGTCCCAAAAATGAATAAACGTTGAAAAAAAAAATTAAAAAAAAAAAAAAGAAATGCACTCAAATAAGTTTTAAAATGTTTTATGTGTAAAACCCAGCCTTGGATAGCGTTTAAAATTTAGCTCAGTACTCAGCTTTACATCATCTGTTATTTTATTGTGACCATTTCTAGTATGGGACCATTCAGATGCTTTCACGGTCTCCCCTTAACAAGACTAACCATCTCTTAGAAAACCTGCCCTCCCGCTAGTGTATTTGAAAAGAAACTCGGGGCGCCTGGGTGGCTCATTTGATTAAGCGTCCAATTCTTGATTTCAGCTCAGGTTATGATCTCATGGTTCATGAGATAGAGCCCCGCATCAGGCTCTGAGATGCTGACAGTGTGGAGCCTGCTTGGGATTCTGTCTCCCTCCCTCTCTGTCTCTCTCAGAATAAATAAATAATGATCTTAAAAAAAAAGAAAAACTCAAAAGAAACGTCAGTAAAACCAAAATCTTTTTGTTTGAAAGTATTTCATTAAGACATTTAACACTCTTCCTTTAACTCATATTTTTCAGAAAATTTGTCAGATTGCTACTTTATGCAGGTAGTTGTGCAAACATAGAAAATCATACATGAGCCTGGGTGGCTCAGTCAGTTGGGCGTCCAACTTCGGCTCAGGTCGTGATCTCATGGCTCGTGGGTTCAAGCCCTGCTTCGGGCTTTGTGCTAACAGCTCAGAGCCCGGAGCCTGCTTCGGATTCTGTGTCTCCCTCTCTCTCTGCCCCTCCCCCACTCGCTCCCACTCTCTCTCTCTCTCAAAATAATAAACATTAAATTTAAAAAATTATATACTTGAGAACATATATATAGTATGTATTGCATATTATATGTATATATTCCTAATATTCTAATTATCACCTCAGAGACAGAAAACCATTATGCAGACAGGAAATATACAGATATGTAACCCATTGTAATTCTTTACTTATAAAATTTTTTACCTTTTTTTACTGCAGTATAGTTGCATACAGTATCATATTAGTTTCAGGTGTACGACATAATGATTCAACAATTCTGTGTATTAAGCTCTGTCCACCTCGATGACTACACTCACCATCTGTCACTGTCTGCCATTATTAGCTCTGTTGTAATTCTTTAAATATTGGGATTTGATGACCAAATGCCGTTTAGCTAAGCTGTATAATCTTACTAATAAATTCATAGTCACACATCAGTTGCTATAATTCATAGGCATTTTGAAATGTGGCCTACTTTGGGGGGTCCACCTGATATTTGGCAGAAAAGTTAGAAATATTTAAGCTCTCTTTATGCCATTTTTAATTAATTAAATTAAAACTTCTAACAAAAGTTGCCCTCGAGGGGCACCTGGGTGGCGCAGTCGGTTAAGCGTCCGACTTCAGCCAGGTCACGATCTCGCGGTCCGTGAGTTTGAGCCCCGCGTCAGGCTCTGGGCTGATGGCTCAGAGCCTGGAGCCTGTTTCCGATTCTGTGTCTCCCTCTCTCTCTGCCCCTCCCCCGTTCATGCTCTGTCTCTCTCTATCCCAAAAATAAATAAACGTTGAAAAAAAAAAAAAGTTGCCCTCAAAAAACCAAAATGCACCTCTGAACCCTCCTATACCCTTTGTAGCAACTCCTAGTAACTGGGAATTTTTGGCCACATGTCTTAGAAAAGTAAGGATTTTTCCCAGGTTGGTTTCAAGTGGGGCAGGACCGGGAACGTTTTGTGTGTGGATTGACCTCTGGTTTTTTTCGGATCATTCTGGAAGGTGGCACATGGGCAAAGTGCACTCAGAACACGGTGACTGCGCTTATGGTACCTTCCAGGTTTTTGTTTGGCTTTTCAGGAAAGAAGCCACACACTTCAGCTTTTGAGGGTTCTGGGAAATTACCCAACACCCTGTGCACTGTGCAAGACAGATGTCTTGCCCTAGTAGAGGAATTTTCTACCCTTTCTTGGCTTTCAGGAGACAGACACTAGGCCCTCCTCTGTCATGTGGACGGTCTGGCTCCGTATTTAGATATATATTCTGAGCGCGTCAGATGCAGAATCAAGGCCCTTCCATTAATCAGGTTGAAGGGAAAGCAGTAGGAATATAGGAACAGAAACTGTTGTAAAATCTGTCAGAAGTATTTTTCACTTCATGACTATCAGATAACACCTTCTTAAGCCCTCTGAAAATGTCACATTGTTTTTTTATGTGCTATTTTTATCCTTTGGTGCAAGTATTATTATTATTATTATTATTATTATATAATTATTATTTATTATTATCATTATTTAGTGGAATTGTCATTGTTTTAGCTTGCCATTCCATTTTTCCAGTTTGTTTTTTTTTTTACTGAAATTCATCCAGAAGCACATTTTGTAATACACGTGCTTTTAAACGTGAAGATTTTTAACAAGTTACTTTGAAATAATTTTAGTGAATCAGTAAGGGACTATTTGAGGATGGTGGTGGAGACGGGCAGCTGAGAAATTCTACTAAAGTTGGAATACGTTATGAGTGTTCCCCCAACACGGAATCCCCGCGATGGAAGGAACAGGGTCATTAAAGAGAGGTTTCAGGTCCCTTTGCTAAGATCATATTTGCTAAGAAAGTTGGTGTCTCCCAGCACACCAAATCATTTCCCTCTTCAGTCGCAGAGTATCCCCAAGTTCAAAAACAAACTGTAATCTTCGAAGAAATGTGTTAAGCTCTCAACATGTTACCGAAAATTTACAGAAAGAACGCGTTAGCGATTTTTTCAAAGGTATATGTATATATTCTCCGATAGGCGAAATGAATGGCTCGTGTATTTTTTTCCCACCCACCCCCCGCCGCCTCCTTTTTGCTCCCCGTCCCCCCCTTCCAGTTTCTCTCTGCCGTGTAGAGCAATGCGATGGATGATTAAACCAACAGGTGCCGGGAGCACTGGGGCAAGCTGGCTTTGTGCCCACATGTGTACAGTGGAGATATTGTGTCACTCCACCTTCTGGTGTATCTCTGTCCTTACGGGGGAAAGGATAACCCAGTTGAAATACATACTGCAACCCCCGAGGGATTAAGTGTGTTTCCTTTGCTTTATAGTTCAGAATTTTACAGTGTCTTTGTTTGGGAGTTCTCAGATTGCTTAATGATTTCTCTAGCCCCGGCCCTGTTGTGACCAGATGTATGTTACAGCCACATTTGAACCGCTGTAAATTTGCCAGCTTTATTGCTCAACATGTGGTATAACCTTTCCTCTTTTGAGTAGATCCTACCATTCTTCTGCTGCGGAGTACTCGGAAAAGATGATTTTACTTACTTCTTGCCTTTTAAAAACGTTCACGTCCTAATTTTTTTTTTTTTTTTTTTTTTTTTTTTTTTAAAGAGTGGCATGTAAACTCTTTGTGGTATGTTAGGGAGCTGTTTCAGAGGTCAGACTCTTGTCATATTATTTTATCACTGTTAACGTTGTCAGTAAGTGTGCCTAGTTTGTTTTACAGCCGTGGAGGGATCCAGAAGAATGTATTGATAGGATAGTCCCGCGTCCCTGTTAGATTACGATGAACTATGTAGCACTAGGTGAGCAAAGATTTTCTAATCTCGTAAGCCCTGGTTTAAAAGCTATTTTCTTTTTTTATTCTGCCGTCAGAATATCTGTTCACATTAATAGCCTTTAGTGGGCTTTAGTGCTTTTATTTGTTGTTCTTCAAAACTGGCCTTCAGAATAAACGATTTTAAAAATGGGGGGTTATTTTGCAGAGATGGGATTATAGTCGTTGGCAGCTGTCAGAGCTGAAATTCCTTTGAGTTTATTTGGAGGTTTTGGAAGGCTCTTAACCTCACCCTGGACCCCACTCTGGCTGAGATGTGGGCCCCAAACTTCATGCGTACTAGGAAAAGAGACTGTTGTCTCTCTCTTCCAGATGCTAGCCTTGTGCTGAAGTCAGGTAATGACATCGAGGTATATGTGGGGCTTGGGGGACGGTTGGGGCTGGGGAAAAATGAACCACGTTTAGGTACAGATGGGGGTCATCCAGCCGCAAGGCTGAGTGTGCTATAGAGAAACGGGATAGGTGACGCCGTAGCTTTCCTGGAAGGCGGGAGGGAACCGGGATCGCCAGCCTGGGTGGAGGGACCAGCCCTGGGTGGGAGAGGAGGCCGCACATGTCCGAGTGATGGCAGCAGGAAACGACAGTGCCCTGTTAGATGTCAGGCATGGAAGGGAGGGGGTGGAAGGGAAGAGAGCGGCCAGGCGTGAAACCTCCTTGCCGAGGGGCGCAGGCCAAGTTGGTGGAGAGGTTGTGAGGGCAGTCCAGGGCGCAGAGGAGCCGCATGAGACTGGGGGCAGTAAACTTGCAGTGGGGAGGGCGCGCTTTCCACCACAGTGCAACCCCCACCGCGCCTCTCCCACCCCCGCCGCACCCCCGCAGAGAAAAGCCAACTGCGGGGCCAGGCAGCAAGTCCCGGGACAGTGGCGGAGGCAGCCCGGGTCCTGGCAAAGAGCTGGTGGCCTGCGCTCCTGCAGCAGGTGGACAGGTGGCCCCCAGGGCCAAGCCAGAACGCAAAGCCGGGTGCGGGGGCAGCCCCGTAGGCCGCCTTGTGTCTGGAAAGATCTCTCCTGCCACCAAGTGAAAAATTGGTACCGGCGATCTATACTGGCACCAGGAGGTGGATAGGAGGGTGTTACAACCTATGGGACAAGAAATGGGGGCTGGAATTGAGGGAGAGGCACTGGGCCCACGGGGCAGTCATGGGTGTACTTGAGAAATACTCAGGGTCAGCGCTTTGTCTTTCTGTGATTCTTTCTGGGGGATAAAGAGTTCTAATCCTCTAGGGCCTCATAAATGTGGGTTTTATCCTAGATCAATTCAGTAATTCTTTATTAGTTCATCTAAAGAGGGTCTGTCCAAATACTGTATTTATATCACTTAGGTAGAATGTTTTTAATACCTTTTTTTTTTTCCAAAGTGGATTGTAAATATTTTGTCGTATATTCCTTCCACCTTTTTTCGGAGAGCAGCGTTACAAACCCAGATCTCTCTGGACGGGAAGAGGGGTGACCTATAGTATGGTTTTCTTTTTTTTTTTTTTAATTTGTTTTTTAACGTTTATTTATTTTTGAGACAGAGAGAGACAGAGCATGAATGGGGGAGGGGCAGAGAGAGAGGGAGACACAGAATCGGAAGCGGGCTCCAGGCTCCAAGCCATCAGCCCAGAGCCCGACGTGGGGCTCGAACTCACGGACCGTGAGATGGTGACCTGAGCTGAAGTGGGACGGCCAACCGACTGAGCCACCCAGGCGCCCCTATAGTATGGTTTTCGGAAGCTGGTCAGAGTTGATGAGACTTTCTGAGTTCTGTTACTTACAGGATGTGGTACTTTGGGTGTCTCATCAGTGCTGGGTGACCTTTTATACCTTTCTGTTATTTTCCCGTAAGAGCAAAGCCTTGAAGTACAACCTACGAAGCGGTAGATGGCTTGAATAACATGTTTAGAGGAGAACGGTGCCTCCCTCACCACCTGAGCTGAAAAGCCACTTCTGACGAATGCCGGGGCACGTATGCACTCATGGGTTCAGATGCCTCGTGGGGAAAAATCAATGGGAACAAGGAGTCTTGCTCATTAACTTGTTTACTCTGGGTATGGCAAGTAGAACATTGGTAACAACCAAAAAGTAATGGCTGACCGGGTCTCTTAACTGATTTGTAAGCCGCAAGTCATGGCATATGGAATCCCGCCGGATAAGGGGCCTCTCCCTGTGCTTTTATTTATTTATTTATTTTAGCATCCCTTTTAACTTGGCCCGAGATTGATGGAGGCATTATCGTGGACCTGGGAAGCTGTGAGCCGCCCTGGAATGACAAACAGTTGTTGACAGCTTTGAGGAGATGGATGGAAAAACAAACACGGACAAGGTTCTCGTGTTTGTTTTCCCGTTGAGCCTCGAGAAGAATGTTGCTCTGGTGATTCAGCACAGGGGAAGGAAAGTTACGCCTTGTTATCAAAGTCAATATTTTCCGAGCCCGACATACTCACATCTCCAGAACACATCTCATTTTTGCATGGCGTACAGTTAATCAGAGTAAGAAATCAGAGTAAGAATAGGGACGTTCATCACTTGGGAACAGGTTCTGCTTCTATCCACTCTTGGTAGCTGTCGTCATTTTCACGCATAAAATTCAGGAGTTCCGCAGGTACACGTTATCCGTTAGGACGAATAGGCAGAGTTTACATCTGGGCATCATCTCTCTGGAGTAATAATTATTACTAGTAGGAAAGCATGATATAATAGAAAAGCACATACGTCGCAACAGGCATCTAATAAATATTTGTCCATTGGTGTAATAGTGTGTTGTATCGTCCGCAAGTCACAATGAGGAGAAAAGAGCATCCATTTACTACACTATCCACTAGAGCCATTAAACTGATTCCCAAACGGATTATAAGACAAAGATTAATATAAACTATTATGTTCATATTGATTCATGCCTTTCAGAAACTTCAACCGAGGAATACCTTCACTGCTGTAGGCAGGTTACTTTATAAAGTATGACGTGTGGAAGGAAGTGATTTGGGGGTGTTGGTTTTCTAAGTGAGTTATAAATTATTTCACTGCCTCTGTCTGCCTAACATCTTCCTACCTTCTTCTGGTGATAGAATTTTTCTTTCCTGTGCAGAGAAAATAACGCTTGTGGCTTGAGGGAGATACTGCGTCATTGTGTCTGGCCACCAGCACCGCTTCCCTGCTCAAAGGATGGTCACCTCATCCCCTAGTCGCAATGCTCGTTATGGACTTGATTCTTAGAGATCTGTCAGGAAACAGACTCTCTGCTAAGGTTGCCAGGAGCGTGAGAGTCTGAGGCTGGTAGTGCCATTTTGGCTGTTTGATGGAAAGAGCCTGCAAGCAGAAACACTCCGAGCAGAGTCAAGAGCTGGAAAGAGCTGGAAGCATGATCGCACTTTTGACACTGAAGCTAGTGATTCCCAAAAGCAGCTACCACCCTGTTGTAAGAGATAAAGCCCCATTTCTCTTTGAGCTACTTTGAGCTGTCTTTCTATCATTTGTAGCCCCAGGAGCCCCACTGACATAACAGATGATATAGGCTCGCTGGAGGGGGGGGTATGTGACCGAGGGGAAGATGATGAGCCCGGGAACCTGGATAAAAAGTAAAAAGTTGAAACTGAAAAGAATGCCAGAAGACTGGTGGGTTTTTATGAGGAAAGAGACTGAAAAATGTTTCTGAAAAGGAACGTAGATGGATTAAAAGCAAGTTGTTTGCCCCAAGATAAAGCAAAGTATTATTCTCTTCTGTGCAATACGTTGCTCTACGTTTGAAGTATTTTGCAGTCCTCATGTATTGGGACATTGGAGGCCAGAGATGGAGTCCCATTAAAGGGTTGATTTAAACTGTCAAGGGCCAGAGGTGGAGCCCCAGAGGTAACTTGACCCCAGGCATCCCTGTTGGGTCTCTTCTCCACTTCCTTTTATCCTACTCCTTGGCCACAAACAACAGAAGAGGAGGGAGGACCTATTTTCCTGGGCTTTGGTTCGTAAAATCCAAGGAAGGACTGTCAG
This sequence comes from Herpailurus yagouaroundi, assembly GCF_014898765.1. Taxonomy (NCBI): domain Eukaryota; kingdom Metazoa; phylum Chordata; class Mammalia; order Carnivora; family Felidae; genus Herpailurus; species Herpailurus yagouaroundi. Next base: position 4,871,607 of record NW_024412439.1, on the reverse strand, counting down.
TGGCCCAGTTCGAATCAGATACCTGCTCAGGAAACCAGTCACTGTGTCCAGGTATGCATACTGGCATATACAGCATTTGGGACCCAGGGAACAGAGCCTTCCAAAGGCAGGTCAGGTGCAAGCCTGACCCCCGAGAGAATCAGTGTGGCCCGAGCAGCTGTCGAGATTGTGCTCACTACGGTGTATTACTTCTGCCATCATTCAGAGTAGTCAGGATATGGGAGAGGGGGCAGAACAGTATATTCTAAGGGTTGGTAATTCTGCATTTGTATTTTTTTTTTTTTAATGTAGAAATGTCACCAGGCTATTTCATAGTGATTGGGGGGGGGGTATTTTTTTAATGTTTATTTATTTTTGAGAGTGGGGTAGGGCAGAGAGGGGACAGAGGAACCAAAGAGGGCTCTGTGCTGACAACAGAGAGCCCGATGCGGGGCTCGAACTCGTGCACTATGAGATCATGACCTGAGCCGAAGTCAGATGCTTAACCGACTGAACCACCAGGCGCCCTTCTATTTTGTTTTGTTTTGTTTTTTAATGTTTATTAATTTTTGAGACAGAGAGAGAGAGACAGAGCATGAAGGGGGGAGGGGCAGAGAGAGAGGAGACACAGAATCGGAAGCAGGCTCCAGGCTCTGAGCCATCAGCCCAGAGCCCGACGTGGGGCTGGAACTCACGGACCGCGAGATCGTGACCTGAGCTGAAGTCGGACGCTTAACCGATTGAGCCACCCAGGCGCCCCTCTATTTTGTTTTTAATACACATTGTAGGAGTTTTACTTCAGTGCTGAAGTAGTTGGAGCCAACTGAAATGCTAATAACATCATGAAAAAAAAACTTTATTATAAAGCACAGGAACAAAATGTGAGTAGGTTAATAAGCCAGCTGTGGTTTCTAAAGTATTTACATTTGTCATCTAACTACCCCGTACTTTATGTTTTGGAAATATGCTTTAAATATCTAAACTGAGAGGCATTATAGAAAATGCATGGAAAACAGAGTAAAATAGGGTAATGAGCTGTGGCCCCTTGGTTCTAGGAAAGATGGTCCAGTGCTTACTGAAACGAACCATCGGTCTTGGTTAGTGTGGTTAGCATGGTATTTCTACCCAGATGTGGCCTGTCCCAGTTAGTGTAAGCATTCGTGGGAGTCAGACGGTCCCGCCAAGTTCAGGCATCCGGCAGTTGGATTGCACGTTCTAGACCTTGGTTCCCATCTTCGGATGGCTGACGTGCCCAAAACGGAGACAAGCTAGTATCCTTTCCCTGTCCAGGTGAAATAATTCATTCAGTTCCTGAACCACGCCCTGAGAACTGCCAAAATACTTGTTTATATAAGAGCTTCTGTGTTATGTGAGATAACACCTTAGCCAGCGTTTAAGCAGCATGATTTGTAATGGGAATCCTCATTACTCCTGTGAAATGAAATTAATAAGTTATGAAGGAAAGGTTATTTCAAATACCAATAGAAAGTGTTTGATTGTTGGGGAAGGGAGGGAATTTAAACAGATTCGGAACATTTTAATTACATGTAACTTGAACTACTTCAGGAAAGACTATAGACTCTCAGGGGCAAAGAATTTTTTAACACTTATAAATCATCATAAAATGAATGTAACACTGTCTACAAATGTACATATTCATTTGCACTGCTGGTTCCTTTAAAAATTATTTGCGCCTATTTGCATGGTTCTCCTTAAGAATTATAAATTCACGTATCTCAGGAAGCCTGTCATTCAGGACTTCAGATAAGGTGGGCGTATTGAGAAGTTAAATACTTCTAACTTAGGGGTGCCTGGATGGCTCAGTCAGTTGAACGTCCGACCTCGGCTAGGTCATGATCTTGTGGTTCGTGGGTTCAAGCCCCGCGTCGGGCTGTGTGCTGACAGCTTGGAGCCTGGAGGCTGCTTCGGATTCTGTGCCTCTCTCTCTGCCTCTCCCTGGCTTGTACTCTCTCTCGAAAGAAATAAACATTTTAAATACTTTTAAATAGTGGCAGGGTTGACAGTAATAGAGAAGAAGCCCTTATTGGGGTTTGGGCAGAACGTCAGAGCCACTGTGAGTGATTTAAGGGATGTATTGTGGGGAAATAAGCCAAAGGCGGTGCAGGGAGTGAAGCCGTCTGGAAGGCTCTGGTGGTGCCTATACCTGGTGTTGGGCCGAGCTGAGCAGGACCATCGGAGGGAAGGGCAGGGAGGGCTGGGGAGGGCAGAGCAGGAGCAACCTGCAGTCTGCAAGGTTGAGGTGAAACTCACTGGAACAAACGGGAACTCGGAACTCGTGTCCGTTTCTTGCCGCCTCCCCGCCGGCAACCTTGACGACACAGGTAACCTGCGCAAGAGCACGTGCACTTGACTACGAAATGGCACACAGACTTGAGCCAGGATTCTGAGAAGTGGGCGGGCTCAGGAATTGGCTGTGGCCCAGAGATCCAGCAGGATGGTGAAGCGCGGGCCCGGTGTCCCTGCAGGCGGCCGGGGCAGCAGGCAGAGCCCCACCGGTTGGGGGTGAGCCTTGGTAGTGCCTGAGCTTAGAGCAGTTTTCCAAGTGTGAGCGTGGCCGCTGTTTTCGATTCCACCTTCCAGATGGCATACGAGCTCTGCGGCCGTCCCGCCCCTACAGCTGGACAGGGAGGGGAGCGTGGGGCATTGTGGCTCCGGGCTAAGTGGACTGGAGCAACACGCGAACACAACGCCTTGTCAGCTGAGCACCGGGACACGCCGTTGGGTCAAACCTAGCTCCCAGAGAAGGCCGTAGCCCGACATGATGAAAGTGTCCCTCTTACAACCCCAAATTCACTACCCCAAGATTCACTAGTCCCTTTTTGCATCTTTGGGTGATGTTCATCCGTCTTCAGGCTGGGTCACAGCCCTCCCACCCCCCTTGATGTTTGTCCAGCCTCGGTTCTGAGACATGAGATTAAATACCGTCAGCATACCTTTGCCACTAGGAGAAGGGGAGAGAGGAATAAAATGTTTATATCCAAATAAGAGAAAAGTACTCAGAACTATTACATTCTTTGTATCTGCACCTGGTCACAGGACCACTGCTGATGCCTATAACTACCTTTGTGTGCTAGCCAAGCTGTGTTCCCCTTGTCTTTGGCACAGGAGATGACCCAAAATGGAGTTCTTGAAGGGTCTAGAAGTGGAACTCTTATACACCAATAGGAGGAATGTAAAACGGCAATCCACGCTGCAAAACAGTTCGACAGTTTCTTACGTAATTTAAATATATACCTACTGTATGTTGCACACTCTTTACTTGTGAGAAATAAAAGCATATGCCCCCACAAAGACTTGAACACAAATGTCCATAGCTGCTTTTTTATAATAGTCCCAGACTGGAAACAACCCAAATATCCATCAACAAGTGAATAGATCTATTATAATAGTGGTATTACCAACACATAGAATGGAATATTGCTCAGCAATAAAAAAGAATGAGCTATTGATACACTGAGCCATATGATGAATCTCAAAATAATTTTGCCTCATGAAAAAAAGTCCAGACAGAAAGTGTGTATTGTAAAATGCCATTTACATAAAAGTCTGGAAAATTCAAGTGATCTATAGGGACTCAAGGCATGGTTCACTGGCCGCCTGAGGAAGAGCTCTGGGTGGGGGGAGGGGATTACAGTGAGGCATGACAAAACTTGGGAATGATGGATATGTACAGTATCCTGATTGTGGTGATGTCTTCATGACATCTGTTTTCCTCCGGCCTCGGAGTTAAAAGCTGCCCAAGTCTCCCAACTCCCCGGGGCCCTTGGCTATGTTCACAAGACAGTGACAAGTGTGGCACAGGGACAGAAGTAAAGCAAGTGATAAAAGGTTGCAGATAGTGGTGGGGTGAGATGAGGGATGGCCTTCAACCCATGTAACATACAAAGAATTTGGACTTTCAGGGGCACCTGGTTGGCTCAGTCATTTGAGTGTCCGACTCTTGGTTTTGGCTCAGGTCATGGTCTCGCGGTCTTATGGGTTCGAGCCCCACATCAGGCTCTGCTCTGGCAACACAGAACCTGCTCGGGATTCTATCTCTCCGTCTATCTCTGCCCTGCCGTCACTTGTGCTGTCTCTGTCTCTCTCAAAATAAATAAATAAACTTAAAAAAAAGAGTTTGGACTTTCCAAGGCCACCGGAGAATGAGCAGTGAGGCGAACATGAAATCATTCAATCTTTTTGAGCAAGTAGTTTTATTATGATTCCGTACAAGTGTTAATAGTACAGTAAACTGGGAAGGGCAGGTTTGAGAGAGATTATGAAGTCTAAATTACCAGGACTTGGTGATGAATATGGCTGGTCAATGAATAGAAGAAATCAAAGCTGATCTAAAGATTTTGATGTGAGTTATAGGAGAAAAAGTTATGTATTTGATTAAAAAAAAAAGAACTCTGGAGAAGTACTTGATTTGCATGGAAATGTGTTGATTTCAGTTTGGAACACATTGCATTTGTGATGATGTTAAAATATCCAAAGGAAAAACACCAACCATCAAGTGACATTACAAAATCAGAACTCAGGACAAGGGCAGGATTGCACACGTTGTGGTTCTACTTAAAGACAGGAGAGTTGGGGCGCCGGGTGGCTCACATAAATGTCCAACTTCAGCTCAGGTCATGATCTCACAGTTCGTGGGTTCGAGCGCCGGGTCGGGCTCTGTGCCGACAGCTCGGAGCCTGGAGCCTGCTTCGGATTCTGTGCCTCCCTCTCTTTCTGCTCCTCCCCCACTCGCACGCGCTCTCTCTCTCTCTCTCTCTCTCTCTCTCTCTCTCAAAAATAAACATTAAATAAACTACCCATTATTAAGCACCTTCCAAGCATTATACTGTATGTCAGTATCTTATTAATCCTCACATTAACCTTGCAAGTTATATATTATTACCCTCGTTTTGCAGATGAGGCAACGGGCTTGTAGACAGTGTTACTTAGGCGCTCGTAATTGGCAAAGCGGAGATGTAACCCTCCTCTGTAACCGCAAAGCCCGGACCCTTAACCTCTGTGCCATCCTGAATTCTTCTGCCAACTTGAGTGTATCATGAGACTTCTGCCTCCGGTGCCTTTCTTTCTGTCTGCTTCCTCCTGCGTCTAGACTGCTCTTTTCTCCCCTCCAATCCCCTGAAAGCATCGGACTCCTGCTGAGTCTTAAGTCTGTCGGAGAGTGCTCGGAAGGCTCTTTTCCCTGCCTCCCCAGCTGATTCCGAGCCCATCGGAGACCATCTCTCTTTCATTGTACTCTACCCGTTATTACAATCATCTGTACGCCAGTGTTTCCACTAGAGGAAAGGTTGGCACACCGCATTCAGTAAAGGGCCAGAGAGCAAATATTTTAGCTTTTCTGGGCCATCCCATCTCCGTTGCAGCCACCCGACCCGGCCGCCGCGGTGTGAAAGCAGCCGGAGCAAGGCGTAGACAAACGAGTATGGCTGAGTTATGGTACAACTTCATTTATGGACACTAAAGTCTGACTGTTCATGTAATTTACACATGTCACGAAGTATTCTCCTTCTTTGGATTTATTCTTCTAATCGTTAAAAAAATTAAAAACATGGGGCGCCTGGGTGGCGCAGTCGGTTAAGCGTCCGACTTCAGCCAGGTCACGATCTCGCGGTCCGTGGGTTCGAGCCCCGCGTCGGGCTCTGGGCTGATGGCTCGGAGCCTGGAGCCTGTTTCCGATTCTGTGTCTCCCTCTCTCTCTGCCCCTCGCCCGTTCATGCTCTGTCTCTCTCTGTCCCAAAAATAAATAAAAAACGTTGAAAAAAAAATTAAAAACAAACAAACAAACACATTCGTATCTTGTGAGCCATTCAGAAGCAGGTGCCGGCTGGAGGTGGCCCATAAGCTAGAGCTTGCTGTCCCCTACACTATAGTATGAATTTCTTGGCCGCAGGTCTAGTACTTCTTTGTTAGGGTGACGATACCAACGTATCGTCCAAACTGGGATGCTCTGAAAGTGAAAGCGTTGCTGCGAGTGACACTGGGACCCGCAGGCACAGAGGGGAACTAGGCCAGGCAGAGAGGGGTTGTCACCCTGGTCACAGGGTAGCCTCGTCGGTTGTATACGGCTTCATCTGGGGTCTTAATCGCTTCAGCCGCCCGTGTCCCAGGGTTCATTTATTCTTGGTCGACTCGCAGGCTTTGGGATGTGTGTGCGAGGTGCTGAAGTCATTCAGAGCACTAATGTTTTACACCTGCCACAGTGGCCCTGGAAGAAGCAGCTGTATATTCAGTAAGTGGTTTTCAGAGTGGATGAGTGTGGAACCCGTGCATGACCTGGACAATGAATTCATACAGTTTTAGAACATGTCTCTTCCAGAGAGTTTTCCTCCATCGAGTACCAAGAGTATGGGTTCATGCTAGTAAAAATTAAAATGAAATTTGCTGTGGACAAAATTATAGAACAGAAGCAGAAGAGAAGACTTGTTTCACATTATATTTAATGCCTTCTGTCTTTCTTTTCAATCTTTTTGCAGTTTTTTGAGGTGCCATTTGATTCAAACATGAATAGGACAAAGAACAGACCTCTGGTTCGTGGACAGATCAGGTAAACTCACGGATCCAAGACTCTTTCACCGTCTAGAACATCCATTTGCTGGTTTATCCCGAATTGTTTCCCAGTCTTGTGCCTTGAATTGTGGTGGGCAAATAACACACCCCCAAAGGGACCTACTGGTGTGGACATGCAGTACCTCGACTCAAAGTGTACCCCAGGGCACCTAAAGCCGAGCTAAGATTTGCAGTCCCGTTGTTGGGGAAACTCATGCCGTGTGGATGTCTTTATGAGATCCCACTTCGAAACGTGGACTTGTTTCACTTGTCCCGGCTGAGGATAAAAACATTCCATTAGCACAAGTGATTTCAGACAAATCCACATAGGGCCTCCGAAGAAAGATCTATCCGAAGCCTTACTTTTGCAGACAAACTGATAATGCTGTCATCTGCCAAGTAAAGGACTGCCTCCATTACTCTTTCTACCAAATTCAATTAAGTAGAACTAAAAGGCATATAAATATTTTAATATCACTAATGGTTAATAATTAAACGTTTTAACTTCCTGGAGTCCTTGAAACTGGCATTGAAAAAAAATTTTTTTAAATCCAGTGGATATCATCAGCCAAGAAGAATAAAAAGAGGCAAATGGTTGATAACGACTATTCTAAATCAGTGAATCCTGCCCTCACATTTCCAGGCAGTGCCCTCATGGAGCTTAAAATGTATTGGGTAACACTTGTGGATCAAACCAATCACACATTTTCAGTAAGACAATAAAGGAAACAAAGCAGGTACAGTCAGAAATCTATGTAAAAATGATTTTTAATATTAGCCGTTTGTAGCCATTCAGTTCTTAAATGAGTTTAAAATACCATTATATTGCAAAGAGCCATGAAAACCTGTAAGAACAGAAATCTCATATCTATTGATAATTGACTTCTTTTCTTGAAATATAAATCAAGCCATCTGCTGTGTTTTTATTTAAAAAGTGTCAGAAGTACGTTTATTGTTATTTTTTTAATGTTTATTTTTGAGAGAGACAGAGCATGAGCAGGGTAGGGCAGAGGGAGAGGGAGACACAGAATCCGAAGCAGGCTCCAGGCTCTGAGCTGTCAGCACGGAGCCTGAAGCGGGGCTCGAACTCACAGACCGTGAGATCATGACCTTAGCCGAAGTCGGACGCTTAACTGACTTAGCCACCAAGGCGCCCCAGAAGTACTTTAATTTGAAGTTGTTTTATAGGCTTTTAAAGTTTTTAAAATTTATTTTAGGGGGAGGAGAAGGAGCACTCGAGAGCACTAGTGGGGGAGGGGCAGTGAGAGAGAGAGAGAGAGAGAGAGAGAGAGAGAGAGAGAATCCCAAGCAGGCTTCACACTGTCAGCTCAGAGCCTGATTCAGGGCTCAAACTCACAAACCATGAGATCATGACCTGAGCTGAAATTGAGTTGGACGCTTAACCGATTGAGCCGCTCAGGTGCCCCTGAGTGAAGTTGTTTCACAAGAGCAAATGCAAGCTTTGTAACCCATTTCAAAAACTAGAAGCTGCTTGTGCTGCTGGTCAGGTCACACGTAAGTTCTTGCTCCTTTCCTCAGTGAAATCGTACCCTCTAGAACCAAGGCAGATGCAGGACAAGCCCAGTAAGCAGCCATTAGGCATCTAATGGCGCTCAGATAGAGGCCCGCCATTCTTCCTGTATCTCCTCTTACTTTGCCCAGTGTGGTCATTGTCTGCACCCAGGAAAGCCAGCCCTTTAAGTGCATCCAGAGTGGGGGGCTTGTTCGTTGGCCTTGGCAATCCCATCCTTTAAAGGAGACAGGCTGGGGGCGCCTGGGTGGCTCAGTTGGTTAAGCGTCCGACTTTGGCTCAGGTCATGATCTCGCAGTCTGTGGGTTCGAGCCCCGCGTCAGGCTCTGTGCTGACAGCTCAGAGCCTGGAGCCTCTTTCAGATTCCGTGTCTCCCTCTCTCTGACCCTCCCCCGTTCATGCTCTGTCTCTCTCTGTCTCAAAAATAAACGTTAAAAAAAATAATAGTAATTAAAGGAGACAGGCTGTCATCTAGTTATTGGTCTTGCTAAACTTGTAACTTCACCTTTTGTTTTGCAAGATGACCCCGGGTCTCCTTTATGACAGTAAACCTTAATTGCTGCCTAAAGTAGCCTCCGAGAGGGCAACTTACGGGGCTGGAAAAAGAGAGTCAAACTTCTGTTATGAGCTAGCGTGTATTTTATTAAATCGGTACAATTGTAGGAGCTGTTCCGAGTCTGCGGCAGAAATCCTGCACTGAGAGTCACGGTTTTGAAACTGCAGACTTGGTATCCTGCCAGGCAGTTTTTATTATAATTTAGTAAATTGTTATCTATGACACATATTTTGTAAGTGGCTGGCTGCGGGGGTATAGTAGAAAGTCTTACGTCTGTCCGTTAGCATTGATTCCAGCTTTGGTGGTTCTGACATTCACAATAGCTATTGGGCATTTAGGCGTAAAGCCCAGCCAGTTTATTTTGAAATTCTTGATTTGGAATTTACTGCTCCATTTGATTGGACTGATCTGCCTTGTTGAATCTGTCCGACGTCGTAGACACTGCAGTTTGTCATGTGAAGTGTAAGTTCCCGTCATTACTGACAGCAGCAGTAAGCATGGTCAGTCTGGGAAGGAAATCCTTGGACATCTTTGCCACTGTTTCCTCCTTTGTACCTCGCTTGGCTTCTCTCCATCCTGAAGACATACCATGAGCATTTATGGGGTGTGTGTGTGTATGTGTGTGTGTGTGTGTGTGTGTGTGTGGCATTAATTTTTTAAAGTGATTGCAATTTAGTTAGAAAATTTTTACTGAAGTGAATAAAAGGGTATTCTAAGAAGTTAAAGGAATACAATTAAGGAAAGAAACATATGCCTGGATTAGTTATTCTTTTTTTTTTTTTTTTTTTTTTTTTTTTTTTTGAGAACCTGGGAAATACTTTGTGGACCCATCTGTACATTTATGCACTTGCATGGTGGCCATTCTCTGAACTTTTGGTTTTCTCTTCCAGAAAAATGTGGCTGGGTAGGTGGGCACTGAATGCCTTATAGAACTGACAGAGATGATGGGGCTTTTTTTTTTTAGTGTTTATTTATTTTGAGAGAAAGAGCAGGGGAGAGGCAGAGAGGGAGGGAGACAAAATCCCAAGCAGGCTCTGCACATCAGGCACAGAGCCCGATGTGGGGCTTGAACCCACGAACTGCGAGATCGTGACCTGCGCCGAAATCAAGAGTCGGACACCCAACCGACTGAACCACCCACGTGCCCCGAAGATCGTGCGTTTTTGGTTGTTTATTCTGTATTCCAGAAAGGATTAGAGGTATCATGAGACTGTAGCTTAATAAAACAGAGAAATACGTAAAGAAAGTCAGGGTTACGGAACATAGAATCTGTGATAAAACGGCGAGAACAAGGAAAGCTTCTCGAGGTCACCGTAGTTACTGAGGTTGACCTGTAGATTTCATTCTGCATTTCCTGGTGAAATCACAGTCCCATCGTAATGGTAAGCATTGCGTGCAATATTAATATTTAATTCTCCCTACAGCACCATGAGATAGGACACTGTTGAATATGCAGGTGAGAAGACTGAAGATCCAAGGGTTATGAAAAGTGGCAGAACCAAAATTTGGCCTGGCCCATTTGCTTCCCTGCCCTGAGTTCCTAACCGCTACATATAACCGTCTCTAAAATCTCTCTGTCCGTGAGAAGGAAACACCACCCTAGGGAGACCAAACTTCTGCCTCTCCGTTCTTAAAAAAGTAAGAAAGGACACTTGGTGACGATATTAGAAGAATGTCCTACATGACTTCCTTGGAGGAAACCTATATAGATTTCTAAGGCATCTCTCGGCCGCAAGCCAGAGCAAAAACACCCAAGAACAGCTCCTGCTGAGAACCGCGTAGAGCGAATCTTCTTGAAGCAGGTGGTGAGGAAGAAGCTCGTGGGCAGACGTATTGGCCCAAGGACCTTCTCTAGCGCGCCAGCTTGCTCCAGGGATTAAGCTGAGCCAGTGAAAGAGAGGAGAGAAGATGCCAGTCTCGTGTGTGCATCAGGCGACGCGGGGGATGTGCTCCCGCCACACAATACGATAGGAAAGAGGGGGCGAACGGTCAGGCGGCTCTTGGTCCCGGTTTGCCCAGGACCCTCCTGCTTTACACCAGAATTATTGATGGTGTTCTGCTCTCACTCTTAATACTGTCCAGGCCGGGTGATAGCCACACCACGTAATTTCTAGAAAGGGCTGGTGGTGATGACTGTAAAGCTTACAGAATTTCCTCCTTTTTAAGTCCATTTCCTACAAATTCCAATTGCTTTTTTTGCCTAGAGAAGAAAACAAAGAGCACATAAATGGAAAGTATGTCACATCTAAATCAGACTGTAGGTCCCCACCATGATACAGGCCTCTTTAACTAGCTTTTTAAAAATGACACTCGATGTCGGGGCACCTGGGTGGCTCAGTTGGTTAGGTGTCCAACTCTTGGTTTCGGCTCAAGTCATGATCTCATTTTCGTGGGTTCGAGCCCCACGTCGGGCTCCGTGCTGACAGTGCAAAGCCTGCTTGGGATTCTCTCAATCCCCCCCTCTCTCTCTCCCCCCCTCCCCCCCTCCCCCACTTGTGCTGTTTCCGTCTCTCAAAATTAATGAACTTCAAGAAAAATGACCCTCGATGTCGACGTTTGCTCATAAATTGGAGAAGATGCATAAGGCCAACTGACTCGTTTGGATGTTTCTGGCGACAATGGTGTAGTCATGGTTCTGAATGACTGTTGTCAGGAGGGAGTTGGGCTCAGAGCTCCCCTTTGATTCTCCGGCAGAGAGCACGGCGTAGAATCCATGCCACACGTCAGGAATGCACACTGAAAGGAGTCTGCTCACTTACGGAGTCGAACCTGTGAGCCCAAAGTCACTTGGTGAAGGTGAACGTCAGGGAAGCTTACCTTCTTATCGGAAAGTCAGATTCAGTGTGATCCAGGTTTTAAGTTGGCGGCTGGAGAAAGTTCGTTAGCAAATTTTTAAAAATCTCCGTAATAGAAAACACCTCAGTCTTCTGATAGTCTTTGTCTGGTAACAGAATCGAATGAAAAATGTCACCTGGTGGACTCTGAGCTTGGGCAAGTCGCGGAATTAACCTTGCCCCACTGCCCCTTCCCCTCAGGGAGGGATCCTAATTCCAGCCTTGTTCACCTCACGCCGTTGTGGTGCGGGTAACAATGAGGTCAACAGAATCATGCAAATACATGTGCATTGTTGGGGAGAAGGTTTAAAACTCTAGAAAAACGAGTAGTTACTTATAGGACTTCCACCTGTTTTCAAATTTTGCTTTACAATACAAATATTTCAGTACTTACAGGCAATGACAAAAAAGAAATTCAGAGGGGCGCCCGGGCGGCTCAGTCAGTTACATATCTGACCGTTGAATTCAGCTCAGGTCGTGATCTCACAGTTTGGGGGATGGAGCCCTGCATCAGGCTCTGTACTGGCTGCACAGAGCCTGCTTGGGATTCTCTGTCTCTCTCTCTCTCTCTCTCTCTCTCTCTGCCCCTCCCCCCACTGCTCGCCTGCTCTCTTTCTCTCTCTCTCAAAATAAACTTAAAAAAATTTTTACATTAGTTTCTAGGGATAGGGAGAAAGAAGCAAAACACTTGGAAAGTAAGACAGCAGAGAGTGGATGTTACGTGTTTCCATTATCAGGGTCATGTTGGTAGGACCACCCTGTGGCATGTCATGGAATCCTTCCTTCCTCCTGCTGCCCTCAGGACACGTTGATGGGGAATGTTGTCCCTGTAGAGGACTGTGCTGGTTGCCAGGGTTACTAACAGGTGGGTGACATGCTCTCCGTTCTCTTAGGGTCACGTTGAGGGGACGGCAGCTCACACGTGTAAGGACACTGAGTGCTACCAGGGGTACGGTCGACACATGTAACGCTGAGTGCACCTGCCAGCCGGGTACCGCGTGGGACCCCAAGGTGCAGTGGGGAACACCGCGGGAGGGACATTGCTGGGTGATGCGGGAGCACAAAGAGGAGACCTGATCCAGACCGCAGAGCTCCAGGGTGACTTAAGGGGGGCGCGAGGACATCCAGGGTGACTTAAGAGAGGCACAAGGACGTCCGAGGTGACTTAGCAGAGGTGCGAGGACGTCCGGGGTGACTTAGCAGAGGCAGGAGGACGTCCGGGGTGACTTAGCAGAGGCACAAGGACGTCCGGGGTGACTTAGCAGAGGCGCGAGGACGTCTGGGGTGACTTAGGAGAGGCCCGAGGTGAGAACCAGAGGAGGAGGAGGAGCTAAGCCAGCCTGTCCTTTTCCAAGTTCTTTCTGTTCCTTCCCCCTCCAACCACTCCTTTGTTGGTGGCCACTGGCTTCCTCATCCCGTCTGCGATCTACAGACACTGCCCTCTGCCCTGTCTGTACCTCCAGCCCAGACCGCTCTTCTGAGCCAAGGCCTTTGAAAATCTCTTTTGGGGTCCTCTATGGGTATCTCCGATTCCTTAAGTATATATCCCAGCGCACGGCTCCCCCCCTCCCACACGGCTTTTTGTTAACCAAAGTTCTGAAGTCAGGTGCCTGTAAGTTACTCTAGACTCCCTGTCTGGTCCCCCTCATCTGGTTGTGGAATAGACCGTGTCTGTCCAGCCCCCTAAGTCACCCTGGAATGTGCCCTCTCACCCCCCCGCTCTGGTGTCAGAGCACCCCCAGCTTGCCTGGGTTCGTAGAACCGTGCCTCAGCTGCTCCCCCTGCCCGTTCACCAGCCCTCTTTCCGTCTGTCTTCGCCAGGCTTTCCTTACATGATCACATTGGTCTCTGGCTCCAAACCTTTGGGGAGAGTCTTCTAAATATATTTAAGAAGAAATACTTGTTTTCTGTTCTTTACTATGTCTTACATGTAAGGCCTTTGAGGGTCTGATCCTTCCTGGTCCTTCCAGCCTCCTCCTCTGTGCGCATCTTTCTTCTTCTTCTCCTTCGTCTCCTTCTCTTCTTCCTCCTCCTGCTCCCTCTCCTAATGTTTATTTATTTTCAGAGAGAGAGAGAAAGAGAGAGAGAGAACAAACGGGGGAGGGGCAGAGAGAGGGAGAGAGAGAATCCCAAGCATACTCCCAAGTATTGTCAGCACGGAGCCCGACGCCAGGCTCAAACTCACAACTGAGATCGTGACCTGAGCCGAAACCAAGAGTCGGACGCTTAACCAACTGAGCCACCCGGGCGCCCCTCTGCTCACCTTTTCTCATTTATCCCTTGGTGTTGAGACCGGATGGGCCCGCTGGTGTTTCCGAAGCACCATGCTCCCTCTTGTCCCACTGGGTGTGCTCCCCTAGTCCGCTCATTGCCTGGGCAGGTTTTGTGCCAAGCACTCCTTCCTCTGGAAGGGGCAGCTACGCCCGTAGTCCAGTGGGGCGGGTGGGGTTAGGTGTTTGTCCTGGGGCTCGCCCTCTTCTTCGTTTATGCCCCTGTCCTAGCCCCACACAGCCCTCTGCAAACCCTTTCCTTGGGCCCCTTGCTCCATTATGTTGTGTGTTCTTCTGGGACAAAGATGGAATCTGCCCTCTGTTTAATCTCCAGTCCCCAAGATCGTTTATAGAGAGCAGTTTCCTCAGTGCCTAACGTGTGCTCGGCACTATTTTTAATGCCACGACCCGGCAGGGAACGAAGCAGACAGCCATCCCTGATGTCACGGAGCATGCGCTCCGGCCATCACATCCGGCAGACCGCTGATGCTTCATGAGGGATGTGTGGACGGACAGAGGGACAGATGTTAGAGAAGCGGAAATGACCTCCCAAGGCGAAGAAGGACAGAAGCGAAGACTCTGAGACGGGTACACGGCGCACGGTGTCAAGGGGATGAGGAAGCCATCGGGACAGGCAGAGGAGTGCAAAATATGTGTTTAGGGATAAAAATAAATGACTTGGCCAGACTCAGAGGGAAGGATTTGAAGGAGCAAAGTAAGGAAGCAGAGCCAGGAAGGAGGCCGGGAATACGTGCCTGCCCCACCATTGTGACACGGGCTGTGCTGTAGGGATTGGACTGTGGTCCGTGTCGTTTGGGGAGCTCTTAAGCAGCTCAGGACAAGAAAAAGAAATAACAGGCCTGTGTATTGGGAAAGAAGAAATGAATTCTTCATTCACAGACCGTGTGATAGTTTGCCCGGAAAACTCAAACAAACCTACAAAAAAGCTAGAATCAGTAAGTGGATATAGCAAGGGCACAAGATACAAGGTCAAGATGCAGAATGCAATTGCAGGAAGCGAGGCAAAGAGTTCTTAGAGAAAACACACAAAAGCAACAAAACAAAAAAGTACAAAAAGCACAAACCATAAATGAAGTCATAGGTAAGTTAGACTTCACCGAAATAAAAATCGCTGTTCTCCCAGAAACACTTCTGAAAACGACCGGACAGGCCAAAGAGTAGGAGAAAATATTTGCAAAGCATGGAACTCACGAAGGACTTGTGGCCAGAGTACGTGCAAAATCCCTAAAGCCCGGTGACAAGAAAATAGCTCAACCAAAAAATGGAGAAAACGTTTTTAAACAGACATTGCACTAAAGAAGAAGTCTGCATATCAAATAAACACAAAACGGTTTTCATTATCACCAGTTCACTGGGGGAAATGCAAATTAAAGCCACAGTGGGACATCACTGCACACCTATTAAAACAGTTAACATTTATTTTTTTTTAATATGAAATTTATCGTCAAATTGGTTTCCATACAACACCCAGCGCTCATCCCAACAGGTGCCCTCCTCAGTGCCCATCACCCACCCTCCCCTCCCTCCCACCCCCCATCAACC
Source organism: Herpailurus yagouaroundi (assembly GCF_014898765.1). Lineage (NCBI taxonomy): Eukaryota > Metazoa > Chordata > Mammalia > Carnivora > Felidae > Herpailurus > Herpailurus yagouaroundi. The sequence goes on along the minus strand of NW_024412439.1, from coordinate 4,856,310 downwards.
CTCAGTTTATTCTCAGTTTTTAAGAGTCTCTTATGGTTTGGCTCCCTCCCTCTCTAACTTTTTTTTTCCCCCTTCCCCTCCCCCATGGTCTTCTGTTAAGTTTCTCAGGATCCACATAAGCGTGAAAATATATGGTATCTGTCTTTCTCTGTAGGACTTATTTCACTTAGCATCACACTCTCCAGTTCCATCCACGTTGCTACAAAGGGCCATATTTCATTCTTTCTCGTTGCCACGTAGTATTCCATAGTGTATATAAACCATAATTTCTTTATCCATTCGTCAGTTGATGGACATTTAGGCTCTTTCCATAATTTGGCTATTGTTGAGAGTGCTGCTATCAACATTGGGGTACAAGTGCCCCTATGCATCAGCACTCCTGTATCCCTTGGGTAAATTCCTAGCAGTGCTATTGCTGGGTCATAGGGTAGATCTAGTTTTCGTTTTTTGAGGAACCTCCACCCTGTTTTCCAGAGTGGCTGCAGAACAGTTAACATTTCTAAAGCAATAATACCAAGTGCTGGCAAGGATGTGGAGTGGCCTGAATACAAAGTGATGCCGTTACTTTTGTGAAAACAGTTTGGCAGATTCCTATGAAGTCACACAAGATTTACCTTATCTATAACCCCAGTCCCATGTGTCTCTGGAAACGTATGTCCATACAAAGATCTGTATGTGAATACTTATAAGTTTAATTCATTATTACTGAAAACAACCTAAATGTCCTTCAGCTGGTGAGTATATACACATAAAATGACATGGGCACATTTCAGAAGCATTGTAAGTGAGAGTAGACAGACCCAAAAGGTTACATACTGTGCCATCCCGTGTAGGTGATATTTTAGAAAGCCAAAACTCTGGGGACAGAAATCAGATCAATGGCTACTAGAAATCGGGGGTGAAGGAAAGGGAATGGAGTACAGAGGAGCATGAAGGAACTTTGTGAGGTGACAGAAATATTCTATATCTTTTTTTATGTTTTGAGAGAGAGTCAGTGGGGGAGAGGGACAGAGGGAGGGAAAGAGAGAGAGGATCTTAAGCAGGCTCCACTCACCCGAGAGCCCGACGCGGGGCTTGATCTCATTTCCGTGAGATCGTGACCTGAGCCGAAATCGAGTCAGACGCTTAACCAAGTGAGCCACCCGGACGCCCCAGAAATAGTCTATGTCTTGATCACGGTGGCGCTTACACCGTTGTGTATCTTTGTCAGAGCTCGGAACTCACTGTGCTCTCAAAATGTGTGAATTTCACCGCATGCACGACTAGTGGGTTTTCAGGGCGCTTCGTTTTCCCTGCGGCCATGTTGACGTAGCCTGCAGAGCATGAGCGTTTGGGGTCGGTCTGCCTGGACTCAGAATCCAGCTGCTTTTTCTGCTCTCCCAGGCGGGAGCGTGTTAGGAGGCGGCTGTGTCCTCTTCTCTTAAGCTGGGGCGCTTACCTCTTGGGCGTAGGTGAGGCTGCGACCCTTCTGCTACAGCAGTGAATGACAGTGCGGTCCTCACTGTGGTGGCTCCTACTTTTTTCAACAGCCCCGGGCCGAGCATCTCCGGGTGTTAGGCTCCAGCTCAGCGCTGGAATACGGCTGATGTGACCCAGCTCCGGCCCTCCTTACTGTCCTGTCGGGGAGGTACAGAGTAAACCAGTGAGCCAAATAAAGGTTCAGAGGTCCCTCTCGATGGCCGTCAGTTGTCCAGAGAAAACAAGGAACCGGATATCATAGAGCCAACTGGCGGAGACCGCTTGAGGAGGAGGTACAGAGACACTTGAGGAGGTGGGGTATGCGCTGAGCCCCGGAGGTTGAGGATGCAGGGAAGGGGGGCAGCGTGGGCAGAGGGAGCAGCAGGTGCAGAGCCCGGGCGGCCAGGGTGTGCCCGACCCAGTGAAGAGCACGGGGGCCGCAGTGGCCAAAAGGAGCAGAGTGGGAGGAGATGAGGTCACGAGGGCACCGCAGTGACAAGTCTGGCTCAGAGGCGGTGTGCAGCGGGAAGCCAGACGTGAGTCGTAAGCGTGGGGTCGCTGTGGTCACGCTGATGTTTGTGAGGGAAGTCTTCAGAATGTACCATGGCGTCACGGGAGCGAGCAGAGGCCTGGGACCAGTCCAGGGTGAGCTGACGATGGCTTAGACCAGGGCGGTCACGGTCGGGGGGGGGGGGGGCAACCCAGAACGCAGACTGGGCACCACCGCCCACAAGGTCACTTAAATTGTGTCCGCTTTTCAAAGCCGTTCCCGCTTCCTGTGGGTCACGGATCTCCCGCAGAAAAACCCCGCCGATCCCTGCCACCCTGCCTTTGCGCCTCCCGTTCCTTTCCACCTGTCTTCTCGAGTTTTCTCAAGACCTCCCTTAAGGAAGGTCTCCGCCGTCTACACGTATCTGCACCTTTCTTACACTCCGCAGCTCTTCGTACGGGTAGCACGTAATTCGTCAGGAGCAGGCAGTGTAGCAAAGCAGTCGTCAGCCCCGCCCCTCCCAAGAAGCAGCCCCGCCCCCCCACTGTCCAGCGGAGCGCCCCCAACCGTCACGGCAAAGATACGTGACTGTGCAGTCCGGTTGCCAGCGCTGGACATCGAGACACAGCAGAGTGGACCCTGCCGGCAGACAGACCCCTTTAGGACCCCCCCCCCCGCCCCCGTCTCTCCTCCACCGGAGTCCTAAAGGCAGAATGGCACGAACGCCCAGCCATCCAGATACAGACTTTCCCCTCGTTCCCTCTTTTGATTTACCTCGGGGATTTTTTGTGGATGTGGTGGTTATTTCCCAGAACTGTACATGCCTAACCTTGCATGCACCTTATGGATCACTGCAGGGGATTTCAAAGGATAATTTTGAGTCTGATGTATTTTCACCTCAGGGATGAGCTACATAAAGTAAATAAACTGCAACTCCACTCTGTTTCAAGACAGTAAAAGTGCAGATTGTTTTCCAGCCTCTGTGCCGCTCGCCTTGCTGTTTAGCGAGCGGCCGCTGCAGCTTTGTCTGTATTGTTTCCCGTGATGGAGAAAGTGAGATTGACTGTGTTTAATAAACAAGGAATAGTAAGATAATTGTTTTCGAAATAGCCAGTTACAGGATAAACATCCCCTTTACATTTCAGGCAACAGAAATTTTGTGCAATTTTGTTGAGAATCAAAAACAAAAATCCTTACAACTAAAATGCCACTTAGTGAGAATAAAAATCTACAAAATTACATTATTAGTTATTTCAGTTTCCCAAGGAGAATACAGATGACAGTACTTCTAAGTGCCTCTTTGTTGCCTACATAAAATGACAATTCGGTAAATCTAAGGCATCGCTTACCATTAAAGGAAGACAATCTTTCATATCAACTCTCAGAGAAATCCTGCTTTTCCTGTTTTCCTCACCAGTGGAAAGAAAGATGACTTTTTTTTTTTTTTATAATACTAAGATGACCTTTAAATTCGTCCTGGCTCTCGAAGGCACCCAAGAAGTGACGATGCTGATGGTTGGAGTGAGCTGGGACCATACAATAATTGCAGGTGGTTAATAGAAACATCCTATTGTAGCTTCTGTTTACCAAATGGAAGCATTTGACCCCATGGCTTTCTGCTTTTTACTTTAGCCCTGGGGCCTTCATGGTAGAATTATTTATCAGCGTCTTTAATGGCTTGGGGGAGCCACTTGATGAATTTGAGCCCATTGTACCTCACATCACTTAGGAAGCATCCCAGATGCACGTGGGCTAAACTCAAGAGTCCTGGCGCATTTGGCCAAAGAGCTCTGGACAGCTACGTTTGCACCCGAAGATGTCTGCAGAGAGTGGCTCCGGAGGGTCCGAATGGCGCTATCGTGACCTCCGGTACTGGCGCTTCGCCAGAGTTTGTCCCTGTTAACTCGGAGCCAGACCCGATGCCTCTGTTCCCCTGAGGCTGCGTGTCAGCACAGCTGTGTCACAGCCCGAGGGACCCACAGCTCTGGTAATCTGGCTCCCCGTGTCGGTGAGGAACTTGTCACAGGCAGAATGGAGAAGTGCCATACCTCTGAGCCTCCCGTTGCCCTGCTGCGTTTCCATCCTCGCTGGTAACTGTCTTCCTTCCTCCTCTTACAGATCACACGTATCCAACGCCCTTGAACTCCTTCCATTCACCAGACATCCCTGGCTACCTGCAACATTGGTTCTCATCAGATAAAATGGATTTGGGGGCGCCCGGGTGGCTCAGTCGGTTAAGCGTCTGACTTTGGCTCAGGTCATGATCCTGCGGTTCGTGGGTTCGAGCCCCACAGCGGGCTCCGTGCTGACAGCTCGGAGCCCGGAGCCTGCTTCGGGTGCTGTGTCTCCCTCTCTCTCTGCCCCTCCCCTGCTTACATTCTGTCTCTGTCTCTCAAAAACGAATGTACGGTAAAAAAAAAAAAAAAAAAAAAAATGTTTTTTTAATGGATATGGTAGTTTTAGGATGAGCCAAGGTGAGGGGTCAGAGGGACAGGGGTGAATGTCCCTAGTAGTTCTTCCTAAGATACACCTCACTTCTGTTTCAGAGGACCAAATGTTTTTCCACAGCAGATAAGAGGTGCTGGAATCTGGCACCTGATGTTGGCAGTTGTTGGGGGCCCGTTTCTACCTATGGTCCCCAAGCCCAAAGACCCTCAGGCTCGCCTGAGAACAGGCACAGACTCTCCTAAGGGTGTCCTTGTGCCTCTTCCAACACCACCACCCCACTGGGGCCCTTTCTTCTGACTTAGTATTTGGACGAGTGGTCCCTCTGTCTTAGAGAAGAGTCTGCTGAATCAGCAGCTGCATCTAGTTTTTCTCTTGTTCTCCTTACTGCCAGACTTCTGGAAAGGATGGCCCTCTCAGCACTTTGGTCACGGTTTAGCTTCCTCCCACACTGTCCACCTCTGCTTTTCTCTGTACGTGAACTTCATTTTTCCCTCGCGGCCCACTGGCTCTTCCGATCCCACTTTTGCTTAAACGGACTCATCGTCCAAATGGCAGCCTCAGCCTCAGCCCCCTGGTCTCCCAGCTGAGTCCTCTGTCCCAGTTCCCAAGCCTTGTGAGAGGAAATGGGATTGCCCGCGCTTGGGCCTGACATTTCATCCCTGGTCCGGTCAAGGGAAGGGGGTGCGGGGTGGGGGTGGGGTCGCACGAAGGACCCGAGGCTGCCCCTCCCAGGGCTCCTTCCGCTGCACTCGAGCTTCCTCTTGGCCAGGTATGTGTCTCGGGCCCCCGTTCTGCTTTGTGACTTTCTAGCCGTGACCCACCTCCCCCACCCCCAGTGCACAAATTCTTGCAGCCAGGATCTTAACTTTAACATTGAGCGCGTCTTGTATTTTGCCTCGCCTGTGGAGCGCGTCCTCCCTTGCTGTCCTGTTCTTGACCACTCTTCTGCAGGAGTGTCCCTGCTCCTGTCTAAGCCAGAGTTTTCCGCCGTAGGTTCTCTTTGTTCGTGGACAAGAGAGAGATACTGACACCTTTAATCCAACATCTTTACCTGTTTTGAGGTCCTTCAGACTTGTATCTTCAACATGTATTTTTTTTTTTTAAGTAATAACCTTTTCCCTGCTCTATCCTAACAAAAAGGAATCGTCCTTAAGAACGTCAAGGTCTGCTGTTGCTTCCGGATTATTTTAAAATTAAGCAATCCCTTTGTCGAATTCAGTTCATTGAGAATGCGTTGGTTACCCATCATGTTCCCAGTACCTCCAGTTCTGTTTTTGCAAGGCTCCAAAGGCTTATAATCGGGGTGAAAAATCAGCCAGATGCTCAAAAGCCTTCGCAGATGGACGAGACAGTCCTGTCAGTACGCACTGGGTGGACCGAGGGAGTCGGGACAAGCGAGACGTCCCCTGGGGGATCAGGGAAAGGGGACGTGGGTCAGGGCGGCCTGGCCAGCGCGGGAGCTTCCTGAAGAAGAGGGCCTGGTTATTTTTGTGGGCTGCAGGCGGGAGAGACGGAAAGAGCAGAGCAGGGAAGAGGTTATTGAGAGAGGACAAATTAGCACACTCGGGGTTGGGGGCCGCCAATGCCCGGTGTTTAAATAAATGACGAAGATTGAGTTTTCGAAGCCAAATGAATGGATTGTGTAGCTGGCATGATTAACTTAAAGAACAGGGTTTAGCTTAAGCATTATAGGGATTTGCAGGAGACATTTTTCAAATTTACTGAAGGTTTTACCAGTAAGCACTTAAGCGAATGTAAACAGTTTGCAGGCTGCAGGGGAGCTGTGAAGGCTGTTCATCATCCCGTCACCCTGGTCCAGCAGACAAGTACCCAGACCGGGCTGACGCCCCGCAGAGTTTCCAAGGATTGTTATGATTAGTCTCTTGGCGTGTATATATTGCAAATGTAATAAGAACATAAACATTTTAGAAGTATAGGAGGTTTTGTTTTTTTTTTTTTCTTAGTGCTAACCAGTCATTCGAAATGGCAGGAACGACAAATTCGATCTCAGTAAGAGTGGTGCCAGTGTGGAGAATTTTGGTCTTAAAATCATTCGACATTATGAACCGCACAGTATGAGGCGTCCACAAAAAAGTTTAGCGTGTACCATCACGCTTAGTCACGACAGTGGGTGAGAGAGAGGAACGCTGGGGGGTCTTCTAGAAGTGAACGTTCCTTTCTCTCATGGTCATAAGCAACATGAAAGCATTTGCGGTTCTTCTTTTTTTTTTTTAATGTTTATTATTTATTTTGAGAGAGAGCGAGAGAGAGAATCACAAGTCCCAAGCAGCCTCCGTGCTGTCAGCGCAGAGCCCGACGCGGGGCTTGAACTCATGAACTGTGAGGTCATGACCTGAGCCGAAATCCAGAGTGGGACACTTAACTGACTGAGCCACCCAGGCGCCCCTACGATTGTTCCGAAGCATCGTGAGTTGTGAACACTTCTTGTCAGCAGTGCTGGGGACGGGGAGTCCTTCAGCTCTCATGTCCCATCTTATAACCAAAAAAATACTCAGATATTCTAGTAAATATTAGTATGAAGGGTAACGCATCTACTTGAGCAGTAAGTCACAGGAGCAGACACCCGACACCTTTCATTCATGACCTGGAGTCCGTGAGTCAAACGCCCTATCGCCTTCTCTCTCTCTCTTCTCGATCAGATGAGGTGACAACATTTGGCCGTGAAACGCCATTCCCGTCGACCGGTGGTAGTGTTTGTTCTGTCTTTCGCGTGGTTTGTAAAGGTCTGTTTGAGCCGGCGTTTGGGGCAGCTGCCTTGGATGCAGGAAACAGAAAGATGAGTGGCACAGGGTAGAGGCCCTGAACCAGGTAGGACATGGCGGGCGGCCGGGGAGGGCACCAGAGCTGTCTGCGTCAGGACTGAGCCGTGCTGTTCTCACGAGGGTATGGAGGCCACCCGAGGGCTGGGGGTGGGGGGCGGGAGCAGGAAGGAGAGAAGGCTGAGGGAGAATGTTCTTGCAGGACTTGTTCTGATGTCCGGGCCGAATCTTAGAGGATACGGGGCGGAGTCGGGGGTCAGCTCCGGGGCCGTGGTGTTATCCGTACCTCAGAGATCTTTCACCTGGACCGCAGATTGCAAGACAGCGGCCAACAGGCCCAATCCTGAAGAGGCCTTTTTGTCGTTGTTGTTTGGCCTGCTGGGCTTTTCTACCGTTGCCAGCACTTGAAAATAGAAAATGTAACAAAGCCCCAGGTTTCTGGGCTTTTTAGCACATTCCCACATGGGATCGGCCAGTCAGGCCCGAGGAGCGGTTCTCCGTTGTTCATCACTTGGGCTTTCACCCCTGTGGATCGCCAGCCTGGTCCCCCTGGGTATCCGTCCGAGCAGGCCCTGCAGGAGGTGAGGTCACCTGCGTCTATACCTTCGTCTGCGGGTAGCCTGTACCCCCCAAGGTGCTCCGCAAAGCTGCAGGGATGGGTGGCTTTACTTCCCAGATTCTCTTTTTGTAAACTGTGGTTTTTTTTAAAGCTTTTCAGAGCCGCCTTAAAATTCATTCACCCTAACTTTATGTAGGTGGACAACACGGCTTTCTTAAATAGAATCCTATAAATTAAAAAGGGAGGGGGTAAGAGGAGCGCCTGGGTGGCTCAGTCGGTTGAGCATCCGACTCTTGATTTCGGCTCAGGTCATGATCTCACGGTTCGTGGGTTCGAGCCCCAACTCGGGCTCTGTGCTCCTGGTGCAGAGCCTGCTTGGGATTCTCTCTTTTCCCCTCCCTTTCTCTCTGCCCCTCCCTGGCTCTCTCTCTCTCTCTCTCTCTCTCTCTCTCTCTCAAAATAAATGGATAAACTTTAAAAAAAAAAAAAAAAAAAGGAGTGGGGTAAGAAAATTAAACCATCTGGTTTCACCAGGAAACTAGAAAGATATTGAAGGTGCTATGGGAGCCTGGGGGGGAGTAGAGTTTGGGAATTTGAGAAGTACACGGATTTGGGACCCCAGCACCCGAAGCTTGGTTTCCATGGATGGGATCAAACAACAGGAATCTCTTCTCGCTGAGAATTCCAGTCTTTCTACAGATAGCCTCTCCTCAATTTAAAGTGAATTGACGTAGCGTAACTCAAGGGTCCTCGTTTTGCTTTATCCCTGAATTACAAGGCCCCATCTCAGAGGTCAACACCGAGTAAGGCTCATCTTCACTTTTCTTCCAGCCTCCACCCTCCCACCCCTGTCTGTCTTTTCCCACCTCCCTCCTACGTCAGTAAGATTCTTTCGGCTGACTTTCAAAACTCATTCAGCTCAGACCTGCTTTGTTTTCCTCCCTGGAGAAGAAAAAAAAAAAAAAAAAAAAAAGCTTTTCTGAATATGATGCTGCAGCCCCGTGTTCTGAGTAGAGTCATTGCCCAAAACACCTGCTTATTCTTGAATTTCTCCTAATTTAAAAAAAATTTTTTTTAACGTTTCTTACTTGTTTTTGAAAGCGAGAGAGACAGAGCACAAGCAGGGAAGGGACAAACAGAGAGGGGGAGACACAGGATCCAAAACAGGCTCCAGGCTCCAAGCTGTCAGCACAGAGCACAACGCAGGGCTTGAACCCACAGGATGTGAGATCATGACCTGAGCCGAAGTCAGATGCCTCACCAACTGAGCCACCCAGGTGCCCCTTAAATGTTTTTAAATTCTCTTTTAAAATACGTCTTGCTGGGGGGCGCCTGGGTGGCGCAGTCGGTTAAGCGTCCAACTTCAGCCAGGTCACGATCTCGCGGTCTGTGAGTTCGAGCCCCGCGTCAGGCTCTGGGCTGATGGCTCAGAGCCTGGAGCCTGTTTCCGATTCTGTGTCTCCCTCTCTCTCTGACCCTCCCCCCC